>NC_041224.1:106670713-106698255 GCF_002837175.3 Physeter macrocephalus | reverse complement strand
GAACATTGGGGTGCATGTATCTTTTCAAATTATGGTTTTCTCCGGATATATGCCCAGGAGTGGAATTGCTGGATCATATGGTAGCTCTATTTTTAGTTTTTAAAGGAACCTCCATACTGATTTTCATAGTGGCTGTACCAGTTTACATTCCCACCAACAGTGTAGGAGGATTCCATTTTCTCCACACCCTCTTCACCATTTATTGTTTGTAGATTTTTTGATGATGGCCATTCTGACCGGTGTGAGGTAATAGCTCACTGTACTTTTGATTTGCATTTCTCTAATAATTAGTGATGTTGCACATCTTTTCATGTGCTTTTTGGCCACCTGTATGGTCACCTAATCTATGACAAAGTAGGCAAGAATATACAATGGAGAAAAGACAGCCTCTTCAATAAGTCGTGCTGGGAATGAAATTAGAACACTGCCTAACACCATACGCAAAAATAACTCCAAATGGATTAAAGACCTAAATGTAAGGCCAGATACTACAAAACTCTTAGAGGAAAACATAGGCAGAACACTCTATGACATAAATCGCAGCAAGATCTTTTTTGACCCACCTTTTAGAGTAATGAAAATAAAAACAAAAATAAACTAATGGGACCTAATGAAACCTAAAAGCTTTTGCACAGCAAAGGAAACCATAAACAAAATGAAAAGACAACCCTCAGAATGGGAGAAAATATTTGCAAATGAAGAAACAGACAAGAGATTGATCTGCAAAATATACAAAGAGCTCATGCAGGTCAGTATCAAAAAAACAAATAACCCAATCAAACAATGGGCAGAAGATTGAAATAGACATTTCTCCTCTGTCCATTTTTCATTGGATTTTTTGCATTTGGTTGCTTCCAAGTTTTAGCAAATGCAAATAAAGCTGCTATAAACATTTGTGTGCAGGTTTTTGTATGAATGTAATTTTCAACTCATTTGGGTAAATACCAAGGAGCTCTATTGCTGAATCATATGATAAAATTATGTTTAGTCTTGTTTGAAACTGCCAAACTGTCTTCCAAAGAGGCCGTACCATATTGCATTACCCCCAGCAATGAATGAGGGTTTCTGCTGCTCCACAACCTCACTAGCATTTGGTGTTGTCAGTATTTTGGATTTTACTCATTCTAGTAGGTGTGTAGTGATATGTCACTGTTGATTTAATTTGCAGTTCCCTAATTATATCAATATATGATGCTTTCATACGTTTATTTGACATTTGTGTATCTTCTTCTGTAAGATGTTTGCTCATATCTTTTGGCCATTTTTAATTGGGCTTTATATTTTCTTATTGTTGAGTTTGCATTCTTTGTATATTTTGGATACCACTCTTTTACTAGATACGTGTTTTGCAAATATTTTCCCCCAGTCTGTGGCTTATCTTTCATTTTCTTAATTTTTATACTTTTAAAAGTCTTTGTCATCTTTGAAAATATCCACGGTGATTTTCTCATGTTGTACTCTTGGGTATATAAATTGTTTCCTCTCTCTCCATGTAATTGGGAATATATTTTTGAAACATAATATTTTTTCTTTTACATTTCCAGGCACATAACCTTATCTATATTCTTTCTATCTATTTTGAGTGGGGAGGGGAGATTAGATTATTCCCAAAGGTATGAACATAGTTCATTTCGTCATTTAGTTCTGACATTTAATTTGGATTTTTGACTTCTCAGCAAGAGAATTGTCTTGGATAACTGGTTCGTTCAAAGGTAAATTTTTTTCTAAATTATTTCATCATATTCTTTACTATGTTATAAGTAAGGCCTGTTAGACCTGATAGTAGAGTTTTTATGTAAGGGAAGTGTGACAGGAAGGTGAGGTGAGATAGGAATGTCAATTTCATTGGTCTTGGGAGACTGATCAAAGAAAAAGGAAGATGGAGGCAGAGCAAGGAAATCAGATGTCAGGACCCTTGTCCTTTCCCTCCCCTGCGAAAAACAGATTAACTCATGGGGTGAGGATAGGTTAGAAACATGTAGATAAATATGAGAGCACAAGAATATTGGAGAGTAGAGCACAAGAATATTGGAGAGTGGAGCACGTCTCAAAAGTCCAGGTGGGATAACCCACACCTAACGAGTTACCTACCCACGGAAAAGACCAGACTGGCTACTCAGCTACATAGACCAAAGGATCCAGAAGGCAGTGCATGGATTTAAGGCTTTTTTTCCCCCCTCAACGGACACTCAATTATTTCCCCTTATTACCCAGATGTCATCCTGGAGAAGGGGAGGTTAAGGTGGTGGAACTTCAAACAAAGCACCTAAAGAGACTGAGTCATCCAAGAGACTTTAAATCAGCCCTAACACGGAGTTGAACTTTAAATGGACTGAATATTTAAAAACATCGACACCTGAAAGGAACTCTTTTTTCTTTGTTTGTTTGTTTTGTTTTGCGGTACGCGGGCCTCTCACTGTTGTGGCCTCTCCCGTTGCGGAGCACAGGCTCCGGACGCGCAGGCTCAGCGCCCATGGCTCACGGGCCCAGCCGCTCCGCGGCATGTGGGATCATCCTGGACCGGGGCACGAACCCGTGTCCCCTGCATCATCAGGCGGACTCTCAACTACTGCGCCACCAGGGAAGCCCAAAATAAGCTTAGTCAGTTTTTTGGGTTTTTTTTTTCTGAAAGGAACTCTTTAAGCCTGAAGAAACTGAGGTATTGTTAATTGCAAGTTTCAAAGTTTAAGTTTCATAACGACATAGTGGATGGGATGGTTAATGGGAAAGATCATTAGAGAAACTTTTTTCTTTACATATCTTTCTATATATAACTAAGCACAGTGTACATTTGCTATCCTACTATATAAATCTCCTTTTTTCCTCCCTGTGTTATTCATTAGTCCATTCGTCCATTCACCCATCCCATTGAATTGATTTGTTGAAACTACTAAATAAAATAATACATGTTATGCACCTATCAGAATGTGGGACATGTATACACAATCTGTGTTAGCTACTACTACTACTATTATTATTGATATAATATTGTCATTACTATTAATTTTCTGTATACCATATAGTCTGTTTCCTCTGAGTTAGTTCAGAATCCCTAGTAAATACAACTATGGAGGAGATGGCAATGTAGAAAAGTTATCAATTTTTATTTTATCATGTTTAATGAGAAAAATGCCATCAATTAGCTTCACTCAAAAAAACTGTAAAAAATCATATCTGTGAATATAGCCAATATTTTAAAGTAACTATAAATGGAGTACAACTTTTAAAAATTGTGAGTCACAATGTTGTAGACCTGAAACTTACATATAATATTGTACATCAACTCTACCTCAATCAAAAAAAAAAACTAGCAATATAACACTGACCAAATTAAAAAAAATTATACCTGTGAATTTAAAAATATTGTAGGCACTATTGCTATTCAAATGAATAAAACTCAGCCTCTGACAAGTAAAGCTTGCATTTTAGTTGGAATAAAGTAAAACATACATTTAAGTTCCATAAAGTGTTAGGTTTTTTACACTAGAAATATGCTTAGGGTTTCAGTTATGGGTTAAAAAGAGGAAGTGGTCAGTTTTAACTGGGCAAGAGGGTCAGGATAAGGATTCAGAGAAGAGGGGAAACTTGGGAACATCTTGAACAGCAGTGAAGTGGCTGAGCAGGGATGGGTATTCCACACAGAGGGAACAGAGTCCACAAAAGCGTAGAGGCAGGAAATAATTTCATGTGCTGATGAGATGAGAGCATAGAGTGGGAGAGGATAGGAGTGTGGCAACAAAGGAGGCTGAATTACTAATCCATTAATCCATTCAGCAGATAGTTCTCGACTGTTTACCCTGTCAGGCATAGAAGGTGCTGGGGACACAGGAGTGGTCTCTGCTTTGATGGACTCACATTCTGAATAATCACAGTCTTTTTCTGTGGGAAACAGGACTTTGTTGAAGGGGGAATGACTTTATTTTTATTGTAGGAAGGTCACTTGGTGGCCGTGTGAAGCAGTGTTTGAAGGGGGCACAAATGAGGATGGAGAGACTAGATGATAGACGGACTAGAGGAAGATGATCATTTATTAATTCAAATGAAAGGAGCTGACGCCACTAGAAGCAAGACCAGAAAGAAGTAAGCTTTGTTAACTAGCTTGAATCTATTAAGTTTTGGTGACTACTTGGACCTGGGGCATAAAAGAGAGGGTAAAACTTGAATGGCCCAGAGTTATCTGACTTGTGTGAGAGGTGGTACCGTCACTGAGTTTGTTGTCTCACCTGCTTTTCCAGACAAGCTAGAGCCTGGGGTGCTGAGCCTGGGCTGGGACTTGATGCTCTAGGAACTGAGGTGGTGGGAGTGGATGGAACTTGGTGAACAGGGGTGGCATAACTTGCCCTTGGGCTGCAGCATGTGAAACTAAATGGGAGTGTTCCAGACGGCTCCAAGCTGTTCAAGGGGACTAAGAGGGGGACCTTTAGCTATGAGGCTATGGATCTAAGGCAGGCAGTGGAGAAGCTCTCAAGGAAGGCTGTGAAAAAGCCACAGGAAATCCAAAAGAATATCTGCATGTCACCAGCTTCGGTTCTATTCCAGCCTGGGTACCTATTCCCATGAGCTAGTACTGATAACTAAGGGATGAAACAGTATTCCTGTGAAAGCTTATTTTTAGTTATTCTTTAGCGATCTGGCTTTGGCTTCCCTTGGTTTCTTCCAAATCCAGTAACTTCCATCACTCCTTCTAAACATACCTCCAACTTCAGCTCTGGAAACCTCTCATTGGACGTAAATATAGCCGTGGAGTATCTGCTCCAACTTTATCACTCACTTGAAGTGGGCGGATGGAATTAAATGCTCCACGAGGGGTCTTCATAGCAAAAGCTATGTATTGCGGGAATTATGGACATACAAAGAAATGTTGGATCATTTTTTTTCTATTTTATTATTTTTTCCGCTTTGCGTAAGTATGATGAATCTTTTCCAGGTCCAGACATCCCCTATTTCGCAGGGGATGTAAGGTGGTGACCCTGACGATGGCAACTGCTTGGCCCTACCTTTAGACCTGGTTCTTCTAGATGGCTCACCTCCTCCCAGAAGCAATGATAGCGTAACCAGAAGCTAAACTTTTTGTTTTTAAAAAATTAATTAATTAATTAATTTGCATTTGCTGACGAGTACTAGCAGCACATGAAATCCTATTTGACGGTGTTTGTTGTCTTTCCTCAACTTCTTAGGTCAGACCAGTGGTGCATGAAGGAAATTTAAGAAATACAGGGTGAAATTAGGTTAAAGTCAGGAAGAGTGACTGATAGATCAATCAGGAAACAATGAGATAAATGTGAGGTAGTTTTTCACCCTGTTTTGTAATTAGAAAGAAATAAGGTGTGGGCACACACACAAGATCAGATAGCCTAGGCTGGGAGGTAGAAGGTGGAGAAATTCTTCAAACTCAGAAATTTATTGTGTGTCTTAATCCTGAGCAAAGCTGAGCAGGGAAAAATAAAAAATAAGATTTGTGGGGAGTATAAAAACTCAATTTCAGATATGTTGACTTTGATATGCTCATGGGGCATGCAGATGGAGAATATAGGGTTTTTTTTTTTTTTTTTTTTTTTTTGGTGGTATGCGGGCCTCCCTCTGCTGCGGCCTCTCCCGTTGCGGAGCACAGGCTCCGGACGCGCAGGCCCAGCGGCCGTGGCTCACGGGCCCAGCCGCTCCGCGGCATGTGGGATCCTCCCAGACCGGGGCGCGAACCCGGTTCCCCTGCATCAGCAGGCGGACGCGCAACCACTGCGCCACCAGTGAAGCCCGAGAATATAGGTTTAGTTCGAGCTATGAGAGTCCCTGGATGGCAGTGACACAGAATATCTGACCTGTCCTATATAACAACAGGGTTGTGAGAATTAAATAAATACAGGTGAATATACTTTACAAAACTATAAAGCATTGTGTACCTCCATTATTTTTATTACTATTTTGAGAATAGTAATAGCTTATAAGTAATATAAGTATAAGTAATAGCTTATAGCATCATTTCTGTGTTTCTTATAGGCAGATGGAATAGTATTTTTTTTCTCCAGAGAAGTCAATGATTTTTCTATGTTCATCTTACCCCAACTACTTCCCCCCGACATCTGCACAGATGCTGAGGTTTGAGGTTTCTGTAAGCCTCTCTCTGTTGCTCGTCTCACTGTGGACCACTGTAAGCACAGAAATACATTGCAGCATCCTCCAGCTGGGAGTCTGAGATCCTGAGACTGAAGGATTTGGCTTCTTTCTGGAAGTTCACAGAGTAGCGACTGTTGGTTGCATTCTGTTGCCTATAAGCTTCTTGGACAATAATGAAAATCATCTCCCCGCTGGGAGGCTGTTTGTACCACAACAAATAATAATTACTGTCACTAGTGCTATACGTACAGTCCAGGGTCACTGTGTCTGCCTCCTGCACAGACACTTCTGGTTGAGGCTGAGTGACCATCTGGGCCACACTGGATCCTGTGGGAAAGAGGAGAGAAAGGACCACCCTGGGTGTCACAGGAGGGAAAGAAAGCAGGCAGACCAGCCCAAACTGGTTCCCAACCCCACCCACCTTTCTTCTGCTTGATCCAAACTTCAGGTAAAATCCATCAGCTTTCTTGCCTCCAGTCGCTGGGACCCATGAGGAGGTAAGATCCCTGTGTTATTAATCTTTCTTCCTACTTCCCAGTCCTATTGGATGTTATTAGTAAAAGCAAAACGTGTGCCTTACTTACCAAGATAGGTGTAGACCACGACTGCCCACAGCAAACTGGGGCCTGCCATGCTGGCAGCTCTCTCCTGCAGGGTGACAAAAGCCTCTTGTTCTTATCTGAACCTTGGGTTATTAGCTGTACTGGGTGACATCACTGCTTCAGAACAGGAACTGGTATGTCAGGTGGGCAGTTGAGTAACTGTTGTCAACTGTGCAAGCAGTGCCCTCTTCAGGTCACAGAAATAATTACTGAGGCAATTCCTATGATTCACTCCTCTACCCAGAAAGAACTTGGTTTAAAGAAATCTGTTCTGTAAGGAATCTGTTTATACGAGTTTCAGGTTTCTATTTATATTCAATGAAGAGACCTTGATATTTAAAACATACCCTATTTTTCCCTTCATTGTTGCTTTTAAAAATCCTACCTTTTATCATAACTTCTCCAAAGAAACCTTCTGTGACTGTGTTAGAACATACTGATTTTCCCCTTAATATTCTCTTATGAATATATGATGTTTATAAAATAAATTTTAAGCATAATCTTCAGGCTCTATCGAGCACTTATTATGTGCCCAATATTGCCAAGAGCATTGAAGAATGACGTATACCTGTACGAGGCAAAGTTCTATCCTCATAGAGACCATAATATATTTGGGGGAGGAAAGATCAGGGCCTGGAAACAATAGCAAATGTTTTAAAAAGGTAAGTCACTATGAATCAATCTTTCAGATTCAGCACAGTGTGACTTTAGGAGAGAAGGAATTCAAGGATTCACTATTAGAGAAGAATCTTTGGAGGAGATAGAGCTTTAAGGTGTGCTTATGGGACTAATATGATTTGACTAGACTGATACACACATAAAAGGGAAATTTGGGTGAGTGGAACAACCAGAAAAAAAATTCAAGAGTTTGAAGTGCTTACGGGTCAGTAAGGAGAATAGATGGACTGGAATAGAGGTATATTTTGAGAAGAAGTAGGAATGAGGTTTAAATAATAGAGGGTGAGCAGATTCAGGCCGGGGATAATGATAAAAGTTGAGACTTGGTAAGTAACAACATGATCACACATCTGCAGAGACTGGAGTTTTGTAAATATGGTCTGTTTCACCATCTTTTGAAAAAATAAGGTGACAGCTTCTATTTTTCCAATTATGTAATCACTCAAGTACCCACATGCTCTTATTAGCAATCAGCCCAGTAAAGTTCACCTTAAACTTTCTTCTGTTCTTTCTCTATTAAATTTTCAAAGAATTCTCTATTAAAATTTCAGAGAAATTTTCTCTATTAAATTTTGTTCCCCCCCAAAATGGAGCCTAAAGCAAGGACTCAGGTGAAGATAGTTTATTTAGGATGAGATCTTAAGAAGCAGAAATGAGGAGGTAGATAGAGCAGGATTAGGGCTTGATTCTGCCAGGATCTCCGAGAAGCATACAGGATGCTTCTCAGGATTATCTGCTGGGAAGCAAGAAGCTAGTGTATTCATCTGTCCCTTTCCCCTCTGGTTGGTGCTTGCTGGCAAGGGTGGTAATTCCCCTGTACTTTCAGGCTGTGCTTGCCCATGGGCTGAATGAGCTCCCAAGGAGTCAGAGAAGGCCCTGGGCTAGGAAGTAAAAATAATGCAGAGTGCATGCTTAATGTTGGATGTTATCAGCTTGAGATGAGTCTGAGTGTCCAAGAATTGTCTATCACAGCTATTGATAAATTCAACCCTAGGCATTTGGACGTGACAACAGGCACATGAGATATTTGTTATAGGGCTCTCTTTGCACTACTCAGATGCATGCTTGTCTTATGTTATTTTCACTGTGTCTCTGAGTCTTCAAGATTGTGGCTGGCTGCAATCCATCTAAAACACTTAATACAGGAGCTTGCATAACCTGAGCTTCAGGCCCTACTCCTTTCATTGGTACCAAGTCTATAACTGATAGTCATCTTTTCCCTCCTCCACTGTACTCTCCAGACTTCCTTATATTGGATCCCACTTTGGCGAACTTAGATTCTTGCCTGGTGGGGTGACCCAGACCCTCATTGATGAGAGGTCTCAATTCTTTGTCACTTTGTCCTTTTTAAGCCTTGTTGCCACAGTGGCCACTTGCTCTTTTTACTGGGCATGGAAATACCCCATGTGAAACGCATATATTCCAAACATATTTCTTCTTGCTCTCACTGTGTAATAACAATCTGGTACTCCATGATAATCGGGTCAATTATGCCCTCATCTAATAACTCGTATCTCTGTCTGCTGGACCACTGGCACAAGGAGTTCAACTAGGTCACCTAGTGATCTAGGTGGCGGTCATAGCTGCAGGTTCAGTGGGGCCCTTACTGAATCCGCTGGTGGAAGTGTTCTTCCTCAGGGAACCAGGACCTCTAATCCAGCAGAGCCTAGGACTATGAGAAAAGGGAAACACAAATTCTGAAGGTGGGTTACAGGGAGTGATAGGAGAAGAGTCTGTTCTGCTTCCACTTCTTGGTTTCTAAACTTGTGTATTTTAGCTAGGGTGCCACAGCACCATAGATCAGACATTGATTTAATGAATATTATCTCTTCCTGGAAGAGCATTCCAACCACTAATGGTGTTGCCCCTGAGCTGGCTTCTTAGCTGAGCCTTTAACAGGCCATTCCATCATTCTTCTCGGTCACCTGTTCTAGGTACAGTCAACCTAGGTTATCTCTTAAGTCTATCGTAGGACCAGTGGGCTCCCTCCCTGGTTATGCTGTCGCAGCTGTTGTGTTCTAAAATGGGTAACTTTTTCTGAGGAGATTCGGTTTTGGACATGGATAGACAATTAAAAGAACAAGCACCTATGAACAAAATGGAAAAGATTAAGATTTTTGGAGGTAAGAGCTCCCAGGAAAGTTATAAAGATTTGCTGGGCAGAGGAAATGCTTCAGAAGTCTGACCTGTCACATATACCATATGAAGCTATTAGGGTTACAGATAATAACAAGTATGATGACAACTTGTAAAACTGGAAAGCACTACACGTGTCATTTTTACTGTTAATTTAAGGACTACAAGTCATAGACATTCATCTCTCTGTGTCTCTTATATTCAGATAGGAGCTTTTATTCCAAGGAGAAGTCAATGATTTTCTATATTCCTCTTACCCCGACCACTTCCCCCAACCTCTGCACAGATGCTGAGGTTTGAGGTTTCTGTAAGCCTCTCTCTGTTGCTCGTCTCACTGTGGACCACTGTAAGCACAGAAATACATTGCAGCATCCTCCAGCTGGGAGTCTGAGATCCTGAGACTGAAGGATTTGGCTTCTTTCTGGAAGTTCACAGAGTAGCGACTGTTGGTTGCATTCTGTTGCTTATAAGCTTCTTGGCCAATAATGAAAATCATCTCCCCGCTGGGAGGCTGTTTGTACCACAACAAATAATAATTACTCTCACTTGTTTTATAGGTACAGTCCAGGGTCACAGTCAGTGCCTCCTGCACAGACACTTCTGGTTGAGGCTGAGTGACCATCTGGGCCACACTAGATCCTGTGGGAAAGAGGAGAGAAAGGACCACACTGGGTGTCACATGAGAGAGAAAGCAGGCAGACCAGCCCAAACTGGTTCCCATCCCCACCCACCTTTCTTCTGCCTGATCCAAACCTCAGCAGAACATACCAGCTTTCAACTGGGCTCTCTGAGGCAATGCATTGACTCTCCTATTCATCTTCTCTCGTTTCACAGCCCCATTAGATAACATTATAAAGAAAGACCTAAACCTTCCTTACCCAGACAGGTGGAGACCAGGACTGCCTGCAGCAAGCTAACAAATATCATGCTTACAACTCTCCCCTGCAGGCTGAGAAGTCTCTTGCTCTGATCTGGGTTCCCCTCTGTGCTCAGCGACCCTTGAGCTTCAGAGCAGGAAATGGTATGACACGTGATGGGTGACTGTCTCACTGACGAAAGTTTTCCCAATACTTTTTGGTCTCGCTTCAGGAACTAGGCTATTGGTTGTAATTTCAAATGAAAGTGAAAACTGTTTTCTGAGTTTTTTTTTTTTTTTTTCTTCGGTACGCGGGCCTCTCACTGTTGGGGCCTCTCCCGTTGCGGGGCACAGGCTCCGGACGCACAGGCTCAGCGGCCATGGCTCACGGGCCCGGCCGCTCCGCGGCATGTGGGATCTTCCCGGACCCGGGCACGAACCCCTGTCGCCTGCATCGGCAGGCGGACTCTCTACCACTGCGCCACCAGGGAAGCCCTGTTTTCTGAGTTTTTTAACTTCTAGGCTGAAAATAAAGAGAAGAGGGAGCTGGCAAATTTATTCTGCTAAGACCTAATCTTGGAGAGAAGAATGCGGACCTGGAATAGTGGGCAGAAGTGGCAGAGTTTTATCTGCAACAATGGCAAACTCTATAATTTTTCTTTGCATTAAAAAAAATAAAAATGACAAAGCAAGTATAATATAAACAATTAATTACGGGTGATAAGAATACACCTGTTATATTAATGTATTCAATTTTTAAATAGTTTTACGACTTCTCAAAATAAAGAATGAGAAAAAAGATATATGTTTGTGCCTGAAAAGAGCATGGACTAAACTCAGAGTAAGTGGAAGCAGATCATGTAGTGTCTAATTGTGCTTATATTTTCCATGGACACTTAAAAAAAAGAGAAGTGTTCTTTTAAGAAGTTCTGAAATAACTATTGCAGGAGTTCTCATCAGCACCGAGTTGCTTCAAACAACTCATATTAAGAGTTGCTCCCTAAATTGATACAGCCACTATGGAGAACAGTATGGAGGTTCCTTAAAAAACTACAACTAGAACTACCATACGACCCAGCAATCCCACTACTGGGCATATACCATGAGAAAACCATAATTCAAAAAGAGTCATGTACCAAAATGTTCATTGCAGCTCTATTTACAATAGCCAGGACATGGAAGCAACCTAAGTGTCCATCAACAGATGAATGGATAAAGAAGATGTGGCACATATATACAATGGAATATTACTCAGCCATAAAAAGAAATGAAACTGAGTTATTTGTAATGAGGTGGATAGACCTGGAGTCTGTCATACAGAGTGAAGTAAGTCAGAAGGAGAAAAACAAATACCGTATGCTAACACATATATATGGAATCTAAGAAAAAAAAATGTCATGAAGAGATTAGTGGTAGGACAGGAATAAAACACAGACCTACTAGAGCATGGACTTGAGGACATGGGGAGGGGGAAGGGTAAGCGAGAGAGTGGCATGGACATATATACACTACCAAACATAGGGTGGATAGCTAGTGGGAAGCAGCCGCATAGCACAGGGAGATCAGCTAGGTGGTTTGTGACCACCTAGAGGGGTGGGATAGGGAGGGAGATGCAAGAGGGAAGAGATATGGGAACATATGTATGTGTATAACTGATTCACTTTGTTGTAAAGAAGAAACTAACACACCATTGTAAAGCAATTATACCCCAATAAAGATGTTAAAAAAAAAAAAAAGAGCTGCTCCCATCACTCTCATTCCATTTTGAAAAAATATTGTGAACAAGGAAAAAAAGACATACTGTGATTCACCAGAAGTTTGTGTTTCCAGAGGAAGTAACAGGGACACTTATGTAATTCCAGAGTTGGAGTCCCCAAGCCAAGAGTAAGAATGGGGTTCTGCTACATACTGGGTACTGTCTGACAGCACAGGTTCTCTTGTAACAGAGGTGGATGGCTGAGTCTTCTCACTGAGAGAGATGCTCAGGCAGTTGTAAGAGTTGGGACCAGCCCTGAACGAGGCTGCTAAAATCTCTGTGCCCCTAAATTCAGTTTGATAGCAATGGAGGAAGGAGCAACCAGAATTTCTTCTAGATCATCTCCATCTTTGCCCCATGATTTGAATTCCTGTATCTTGGTTTTGGATTCCCAAAAAGTCAGCTCTAATACAAGGACTAGTGTATAATTAGTTTATATGCAAGTGATTCTAGGAAACATTAGTAGGAAGTGAATCAGAGAAGGGAAGGAGGCCAAGACACGGTGTTGTCATCAAGCCGTTACTACTGTGGGCAATTGGAGCTTAATCCAGCTGGGTAATTCTGGGAGATGGTATAGCATACCCTTTGGAGTTACCCCAAATGAGGCATAAAGGAGCTGGAGTAATTCATAAACTCATTACCCATCATGGCTTGAGGGCTGCTTTGGGGACATCAATTCTCTGGCACATCTGACTTGTCCTGCACACTGGCCACATGCTCTCATGGTCAGAAAATAGTCCTCAGAGTTGCTGGGATTTTCAGGGTGTAGAGGTGACTGTCAGGGTATGTGAGCAGAACACCAATAGCATCTGTGCAGCCCATCCCTTTCACTGCTGAGATCCACTTGTGCTCTATGTTAAATTTACTTGGAACACCAGTTCTTTAAAAAAAAATCAACAGAAGGATCAGTGGGACAAGTTATAATTGCTATAGTTGATTCCACAGCCATAATTCATATTTATTATCTTCCATCTACCTCTTATATCACTATTCTTGATTCTCTTCCACCTTTGACTAATACTTCTATATCTAGACTTCTGTCCCAGGGAGGTAACCTAGACCTTCATCCCTGAGGGGACTGAGCCCCTGGTAATTCTCCCCTTATCAGGCCATAGTTGCTACAATTTCCTGTTTACAGTAATTATGGTCATGAAAGTGCTAAAAGTCATCCCGGTGAATCCCCTGAGTTTTAGTCCTATTTTTCCAGCTTCCAATAGGCAGCAACAGCCCTAAATCCTCATGATAATCAAGATAGATTGCCCCTGCCAGTGTAGTAACTCCTTTCTTGGCCTTCTGGTCTTTGGACATGAGTATCTCCAAATGACCAGGTGGTACATGTAACATTCGGTTTCGTGAAAACTTCTCTGTTTCCCTAATAGAAGTACCCTCTCCTTTCTCTTCAAAAGGAAACAGGACCTCTAGTCCAGAAGAACCTAGAAATATGAGGACAGGAAACACACAATATCCAAGTGAGTCACTGAAGCTGGGAGTTGATGGGGAGATAGCCCTACTTCCACTCCTTGGTTCCCAGGTCCATGCATTTTATCTAACAGGAACACAGCACCATCTTGAAGAATAGTTCTCCAGCCTCTCAGAGCACTACCTCTAAGCTGGTGCTTTAGCTGAGCCTTTCAGTGGTCATTCCAATGTTCTATTAGGCTAGTGGTTTGTGGATAATGCTGTATGTAGTAGATCAGCATACTCAATGGTCACATGCCGGTTGTCCCAAGTTTTTGCTATAACTTGGGTCTGTTGATGCAAAGGGATGTGAAATCCCTTGATTAATCATAATGATCAATCAGGCACTCTGAGCCCTCAGGTTATGCCGCTATGTGTGGCATTATGGAAGGGAAGGCAAACTCATACCCAGAACATGTATTAACCCAATAGGAAAAGATTTCTGCCACCTCCAGGGTGGAAGTGTCCAATGTAATCAACTTGCCAACAAGTGGCTGGTTGCTCTTCTTGAGGGGTGATTCCTCATTGAAGGCTCCCTGTTGTATCTGCGGCTGACAGGTTGGATATTTGACAGCAGAAGTAGTTAGGTCCTACTTGGTGAGAGAAAACCCGTGCTTCTGGGCTCACAGAGAACCTCCAAGCTGTCAGCTTGGCTAATCTGTCTACAGGTCTGTTGTTCAAGCACTGAAGTGGACGAAGACAGAGGCCGGTGACATCCCCTGGTTGGATCATCTTGCCATGTGGTCACTTGGTGCTTCCTCGTAGTGGACACTCCCTGGGGAGCAAGGATGTGAGACGGTGATCCGAACACTGTGCGCCTTCACTTGCTGCCCCTTCAGTTCACGGTTACTCCTAAATGTGACTCTCCCTCCTTCCACCCCAGCAGACCGTAGAAAGGAGCAAGATGCTAGGCCAGGGGTCCCCAACCCCCGGGCCATGGACCAGTACTGGTTCTTGGCCTGTTAGGAACTGGGCCGCACGGCAGGTGAGCGGTGGGCGACCGAGCGAAGCTTCATCTGCCATTCCCCATCACTCGCGTTACCGCCTGAACTATACCGCCCCCCACCCCATGGAAAAATTGTCCTCCTTGAAACCAGTCCTTGGCGCCAAAAAGGTTAGAGACCGCTGCTAGGCACTTTTAAAAGTCACCCCTTTGACTGGTCTCCAGCCAGCTGGTTGAAATTTTATCCTCTTTTAAGGAGGAGCCAGATTTGCCATCATACTGTGCTCTCCTTTCACTCTGTCCTTTCCTAAACTTTTTACCATTTTCCCTCAGGTTTTGGTACTCGGTCTTCTACCCCAGTCTTTTCCGAATGTCAACGTGCATTTTCTTTCACTACTGAATTTGATGGTTACGGCTTTTAAGATCTTGTATTCTTGATATATTTGTAAAAGTCTACAAAGGAGCTCAAAGGCAAGAATTTTACTGTTTCCTCCTTTCTTTAGTGCTCTCTTCTTTCTGATATTAAGCCTCAGGTTTTAGAACAGAGTTAGGCCCTCACACAGAGAAACAAAATATATTAGATGGTGTTTGAAAACACTAGCCCTCTGCACATGGTATTCAAACGAAATATTTGACACAGTTACACAAAGCTCCTCCTATTTCCCTTTGCTCAGAGTGCAAAGTCAGCTCCCTGGAGCCCTTGAAGCAGGAGGTGCAGGCTCAGCAGCGTTTAGGTGCGGGACGCAGGTGTCTGAGCAGCACTGTGTACCCGTTGCACATAAGAAGGTGGTTGTGTCGTGGAGCTGGGAATCCTTCACGTGCAGGGAAAATTGCTGGTCATTTTTGTTAAGCCTGGCTGTGAATCTTCCACTGATCTTCTCTTTCTCAGGTAAAAGCAATTGTATCAGGGAGTGGAGGCCCCCCCTGGGATCCTGCCTAAACCACTGGAAGAAATCAGCAGCTCTGTCTCTGTAACTGCAGTTCAGTGTGAAGCTCTCGCCTTCCTTGACTTTCTGTTCCACCAGTGGTTGTCCATTTGACCCTGCTCAGGAGGAGTGAAGAGATTTTCATACATAAGAAACTTAAAAAAAAAAAATTCGTTGAGCTGTGTGTGTACTTATAATGTATGTACTTGTCTGTGTAAATGTTACCAGTTAATAGAAGGTGTTTTAAAAGTCACTTAGGTTATTCAGATTTTTGTAATCTGTTTTCTTCTTTGTGTTTTCGTTTCTTCTGTCTCACTGAAGTTTTTTCAAAAGCATTTCAGCTTATTTTTGTAATTATTTGGCTTTTCCACACTCCTCCAATCGGGGCTCCTTTATCTATAAGTGCACAGTAGAATCACTTGGGGCACTTATGAAAAATGCAGATTTCCAAATTTCATTCTCAGACACTCTGCACCACCTTTTCTAGAGTCAGGCCTGGGTACCTACAGATTTTGCCAAGTGCTCAAGTGGTTCTGAGGAAAGGTGCTTGCAAATCATCTTTGGAGAAACACTGCATTGGATGTGAGTTCTTTAATAAACTGTATACCTCGCCCCCCCAAAAAAAGAAGGAAACTTTTTTTTTAAATAAAGAACTTTTCCTATTTCTTTTACATTCCTTAATATAAACTCTGGATTGTCCCCGGGATCCCCCTAGATTTCCTTACCAGAGTTGCCCCATTTCCCTGGCTTGACCCTTCCCTCCACCCCACCCCCCCATCCTCCCCACTCACAGGTTAGCTGCACACACAGGAGCATCAGGGAAGCTTGCAGGTGAGGCTCCATTCCTGCTTCTTCCTGGAGTCTCCGAGGATTCAGTTTGGAGGCCTGAAACGGACCATGTTCAATTATTCTAGTTCATTGTTCTAGATTTTTCTGCTTCTTTTGGCTTGGAAGCCCCAGTGATCTTCACTGTGTTTTCACAACCAATCAAAATCTCACTTGTCACAAAATGCATCATTGAATATACTCACTCCTGCGGTTCCCATTCACATAGTTCTAGTTTCCAGCCAGTCACCTCTGTCAATGAAGCACTGCCCCCATGTGGTCTGAGCTTTTAAATTGAATTTTGTTTCCATTTCCCTTAATAAAAAGAAATTCCTTATGTTAAATTAAAGGAAGATAGAACATACAGAGGGGTGAAGAGTGAACAAAAAAGAAAGGAAACAAAACATAGTGTCAAAATGTTCTCTAGTGATGACTGTCTTAATATCCTTAGTACCTGGAACTCCCTTCCTCATTCCCCTCACCTATAAGGGATCAATGCATGTGCTTTGCCTGTATGCCTCTCTGTACTATGTTCTGAGGGGCATAAATAAAAAGTTGAGAGAAGATCTGATTCTTTCCCTTAACTGGTTAGGGTCTCCTATGGCTTTGTTGTATTTCTCACTCTGAACAATTATAAATTAGTTAAAAGAGTTAAGTCTTTTCTAAGTTCTCTATATAAGTATAAAGGAGGGAAATACAGTATCTTTCTTTTCATATGTTCTCAGATATGAGAGAGCAACCTCGTATCTGGCTAACTCTGAAAATGGTAGTACATTTGCAAAAATCTAAGTGTTTCTTATATTTAGGTCTGGGCATCTGTGCAAACTCTGATAATTTCTCATATTTTACATATTAGGTATATGAAACCCTGTTTTGCGATCTTCTATATTACAGGAAGGATTAGGGACTAAAGAAGAGGAGAGGTTAAGGAGGAAAGTTCTCTTCTAGTCTTTGCATTCAGTCCTTACCCTGCTGATTCTAGGTGCTACCACTTAACCACATTTTCTCAGCTGCATTCCCTGGCTAAAGGCCTGGCCCTGGCAATCTATCCCCATCCTTCTCTTCCTTTATTTCTGGGCCTGAGGTAAGTGGCTGAGAGTCTGTGGTGAGTAAAGAGCTGTGATCTTCTTTGATGTTAATTGTGGATATTATTAGTCTTCCTCATGTATGAAATTCTGTGAAGTAGGGAGACTGCTTTTTCTAGCATTTTCCTGAAGCACAGTGTCATTGTACCTCAGCTGGGAATTAAATCCCTCTTGGAGATGTAGGGTCCAAGGTGAACTGTGCTATGTCTTCCCCAACCCTCTCATTTCTGCTTGAGGAGTAAACAGCAGACTTGGCGTGGTCACTGGGGAGTCTGGCTATTTGTCAATTGGTACACTTTCCTGGGAACATGATTGCTCTTTTTCTGAATAAGAGCATTGCCAAATCATATCAAATCTGGAACCACAAAAATGTTAGCAGAATTTCTAGATGTCTTAAGATTTTTTCTCTCCTAATGAGGATACTTACCAGGAATATTCCCAAAGAAAGGAATTTTAGTCTGGGAAAAATAGAAGGAGTGGTTACAGTTGTTTGGAAGAAGTAACATTTACAAGAGAGTTTTACATTTGCATGGAATTTTCTCTCTCCTGTCACACGGATGGTGATTTCAACATTCCAGGTCAGAACCAGCAGGAATGTATCTAGTTAAAGGTGATAAGTGATTTTCGCAAGCAATAATAGGCAGCCAGCAATAAATGCTGTGTCTGCTACCTCAGGTTTATTCAACTTAACCCTGTGGGGATGTTTAATAAAATGTACAAAATAGAATCTTCTCTTATAGACATTTCTCCAAAGAAGATATACCGATTGCCAACAAACACATGAAAAGATGTTCAACATCATTTATCATTAGAGAAATGCAAATCAAAACTACAATGAGGTGTCACCTCACACCAGTCAGAATGGCCATCATCAAGAAATCTACAAACAATAAATGCTGGAGAGGGTGTGGAGAAAGGGAACCCTCTTGCACTGTTGGTGGGAATGGCAATTGATACGGCCACTATGGAGAGCAGTATGGAGGTTCCTTAAAAAACTAAAAATAGAACTACCATATGACCCAGCAATCCCACTACTGGGCATATACCTGAGAAAACCATAATTCAAAAAGAGTTATGCAATGTTAATTCAAATACACCCAAATATTTGAGTTCTAAACTTAGAATTATATCTAAAGTAATATAGAAAACTAGAAAAGACAAGTTCAACAAACATATTTAGCAGCTCAGTGTATGTGAATGTAAGTTTACATTTAAACATTGTAACAAGAATAAATGTTCATTTTCATTAAAAAAAAAAGAGAGTCATGTACCACAGTGTTCATTGCAGCACTATTTACAATAGCCAGGACATGGAAGAAACCTAAGTGACCATCGGCAGATGAATGGATAAAGAAGATGTGGCACATATATACAATGGAATATTACTCAGCCATAAAAAGAAATGAAATTGAGTTATTTGTAGTGAGGTGGATGGACCTAGAGTCTGTCATACAGGGTGAAGCAAGTCAGAAAGAGAAAAACAAATACCGTATGCTAACACATATATATGGAATCTAAAATAAATGGTTCTGATGAACCTAGGGGCAGGACAGGAATAAAGACACAGACGTAGAGAATGGACTTGAGGATACAGGGAGGGGAAAGGGCTGGGACAAAGTGAGAGAGTAACACTGACGTATATACACTACCAAATGTAAAATAGATAGCTAGTGGGAAGCAGCTGCACAGCACAGGGAGATCAGCTCAGTGCTTTGCCATCACCTAGAGGGGTGGGAAAAGGAGGGTGGGAGGGAGACTCAAGAGGGAGGGGATATGGGGATATATGTATACATATAGCTGATTCACATTGTTACACAGCAGAAACTAACACAACATTGTAAAGCAATTATACTACAATAAAGATGTTAAAAAAAAGTGAGTAGCTTAATCACTGGCATTAGAGCTAACAAGAAAAATCATATGATCATTTCCATTGATGCAGAAAAGGCCTGTGACAAAATACAATATACGTTCAGGTTAAAAACACTTAAAAAAGGAATTAATAGCTAATTCCTTAACAGAAAAAAATGCATATGCCACAACCTCAGAACAGCACCTACTTCTGGGGAAATGCTAGAAGCTTTCTTATTAAAGTTAGGAGAAAGACAAAGATGTCCACTATCTTTACCACTGTTTAGCATTGTGTTGGCGCTACTACATAATGCAGTCGGCCAAGAGAAAAAACAACTAGAAGCATAATAATTGGAAAGAAACAGGCAAAATATCTTCTGCATATTTGCAGATGAAATAATGATATATCAGAAAACCTAAAAGAGAAGAAAAACCACAATCAAAAGACAGGTAAACAACAATTTAAAAACAGCTTTTATATCATTCATATGTAAAAATAAAAAACAGTTAAAAGAAATGTGGAAGAAAAGAGCACATTTTCTGTTGCGTGAAAGTAAAAAGAAAGAGAAAGGAAAGAACATTCTTAAGTACAAGTTAAGACTAAGCAGATAGGTCAATTAAAAGGAATAGCAAATCAATAATTAAGCCTAATTGCATATGGAAATTTAGTATATGTTAAAGACAGTATCTCAAATCAGTGGGGAGGAATGAGTTCTCAGTAAGTATATTGTGACAAGTGTGTTAGTGAGAGTGTCCCATTTTATTTTACTTTAAAAAATTTCTGTCTTTATTTTTATTTTATTGTATAGTATTATTTTTGGCTGTGCTGCAAGACATGCGGGATCTATTTCCCTGACCAGGGATTGAACCCATGCCCCCTGCAGTGGAAGTGCAGAGTCCTAACCACTGGACTGCCAGGGAATTCCCTGTCCCATTTTAGACCAGTGGTCTTTAAACTGGGATTCCTATACTCTTGAAGTTATATGAAGGTTTGCCAAGGTTTATGCAGGCATAGATAATTCTAATGGAATCTAGTCACGTGTGTGTGTGTGTGTGTGTGTGTGTGTGTATGGGTTTGTATATTAGAATTTTTTTCCCTAAAACTTCTTTAGAACATGCTTGAGATCCAGATGTCATGCTGCCTCTTTCCTATTTCACTTTCCACTCTTAACTTTCCCTTAAAAAAACCTCAACCATCCTGAACCTTACTATGGTACATTGCTCCAGAGTCTAAAATCTCCAGGGTACCAAAGACGTAAGCAATTCATTGGCTCCTGGCTTCTGAGGGAAAGTCCTGAACAGCTAGGCAAGAAATATTGCAAGACGGAGGTGTTTTAAATAGGCAGCAACCTCGAGACAAGATTCCTTGATCCTATCTATCTATCTATCTTATCTATCTATCTATCTATCTATCTATCTATCTATCTGTCATCTTAGAATTCAGAAATGAATTCGTGGTCACTGAAACCCATCGTGTAACATCATTATTTGAATTGAAAAACAAAGTCAAACTTTTTATGACAAAAAAATAAATCTTATGTGGCAGGTTTGTTTGACAATGTGGGGTATGGGAGAAACAGAAGAATTAAGGAAGAGTCCCAGGATTTCTGGTAAGGTGAATTATATTGCCATTTTTTTTTTTGAGATGGAAAAGAGTGAGGGAAGAACCTATGGGGGGAAATCAGGCCTTATGTTAAGGATATGTTAGATGCCAATTAGATATCCAGTGTAGATGTTACATAGATTACAGTATATATGAGCCTGGCTTTCAATAGAGAAGGTTGGGATGAAAATATAAATTTGTGTGTTATCAATGTATAAATAGTAATTAAAGCCATATCCCTAGATGAGATTGTAGGGGAGTTAAAGCTTTACCTGTTCCCTCTTAGGTTCTCCAGCTGGACCTGATAAGTAAGTTGACATAAAACAGGTTAACAGGAGAAAAGCATACAGATTTTATTTAATAATTTTTACATGTACATGTGGGTCCTCATAGAAAAATGAAGACCAAAAGTGGCTAGGCTTAAGTGCTTTTATACTAGTGGCCTATTTTGGGGTGGCATGTCCTGAACCCCTTCAAGATCATTTGAAGAGAATGAATGTTTGAGGACTGAGCTCTGAGAAAACACAACATGTAGACACCAGCAAGAGGAGGAAGATGTAGAAAAAGGAGACTGAACAGGAGCGGTTTGCAAGGAAGAAGGCAAACCAGGAGAATATGGAGTACCAGAATTCAGGCAAAGATGTTTCAGGGAGAGAGTAGCCATAATGCCACATTCTTCTGAGACACTCAGTAAGATAAGGAATGGTAATGCATCACTGGATTTGTTGATGTAAAACTCACTGGTGACCTCAGCAAGAGTGATTTCAACGGAATGGAAGGGATGAAAATCTGACTGTAGTGCGTTCAAGTAAGAAAGATGTTAGGGAGTAGAGATGATACATTTAGAATACTTTTTGAAAATGTTTTTTTTATTGTGGTAAAAGTCACATAATATAAAACATACTATTTTAACCGTATTTAACTGTACAGTTCAGTGGCACTATGTACATTCACATCGTTGTGCAACTCTCACCATCATCCATCTCCAGAATTTTTCACCTACCTAAACTGAAACTCTGTCCCCACTAAACACTAACTCCCCATTCCCGAGACACAAGGAGCAAAAAGACTATAACCTGTTTTTACCCACTGAACCACTAATTCCAGTTCTAGGATGCTGTTCTAATAAAATGATGAGAAATTCAAATTTTTATTTAAAGGTGTATACCATAATGCTATTTAAAATGATTAAAAACTGGAAATAAATAATCAAGATAAGTTAAGTGTGGTATATCTGTGGTGTAGAATAGTAGATAATCAATCCAAACTATGAATACAAGGTATTTTTAACGACAAAAGTGACTGTTAATAAAAAGGACATAAAATTGTCTCTATAATATGATGTAACAATGTGCAAAATTGTGAAAAATATAGAAATAAGTAAAAATAATGAGTGCTTGTCTATGTGGCAGAGTTGTGGATGTTTTCAGTATTTTTCTAATTTTTTCCAATCCGAAATTCATAAAACATACATAGGATTAACCTGGTTCATATTTACTATAATGAAGGTAGACCAGTGATGATCTGTATCTACATAACTCTAGTTTTTCGTTTTTTTTTTTTGCGGTACGCGGGCCTCTCACTGTTGTGGTCTCTCCTGTTGCGGAGCACAGGCTCCGGACGCGCAGGCTCAGCGGCCATGGCTCACGGGCCCAGCCGCTCCGCGGCATGTGGGATCTTCCCGGACCGGGGCACGAACCCGTGTTCCCTGCATCGGCAGGCGGACTCTCAACCACTGCGCTACCAGGGAAGCCCGACTCTAGTTAATTTGACTGAAAAATGCCTCTAAGTGTGGCGAGCACTGCCCTCTGAGGAATGCGCCATTAACACCCTCCTAAGCCTCAGGGCCCGATTGTACTCTCCTTGGTATGCATCCTGGACTTTATGGTATGAACGTAAAAAAGGAGATGGCCTTTGGCCAGATCGTTCCAGGAACCTGCTCAGATAATGAGAGTCCCTGGTTGTTCCCTAAAGCTAGGAAAAGCAACCCTGGAGGGGAAGGTGGTGCCTTTGTGGAACAAGCAATAGACCCGCTGATGCAGATATGGTGGCGACTGAGCCGAGACGATAAACCAGTTCTATAGAACAATGTTTATGCAAAGTTTCTGCCTTAGGGCACAATGACTGCAAAGTCCCTGCTTTAGGGGTATATATATGATAAATTTGCCTTGCAACCATCAGTTGTTTGTGCCCTTCTGATCCCATACCTTGGTGCTTTCCGTTCCCTACCCCCTCTCGTCGATTGTTGCTGCACTTTGAGGACCCGCCGCGGCTGGCGGCAAGTGGCGCCCGAACAGGGACCTGACGAGAGGGACATCTGAATCTCGGTAGGTGAATCCCCGGAGTTAAGACTGAAAGTGTGGCCACATAGTAAAATGGATAGTAACTCGGGGCAATAGTCAGAAGTAAAAGAATATGGGACAAAAAGGATCTAAGGAGCGACAACTGTTCGCTCAAGTTTTACTTTCGATGTTAAAAGCTCGCGGCACTACTGTGACCCCTTCTCAAGTTTCTGATTTTCTACAACATGTTTATGAAGTCTCTCCTTGGTTTCCAGAAGGGGGCTCTGTGGATGCCGCTATATGGAAGAGGGTTGGAGAGGATCTAAAAAGGCATTACGATAAAAATGGACCGGGTGGGGTACCCGTTATTACGTTTAGTCTATGGAATTTGATTAAAGACTGTTTCGAGCCCATATATGATTCAGTACCTAACTTGTATGATATTTCCCCTCCGGTCCCGACTGCTCCCCCCTTGAGGGCTAAAATGGCTCTTGAAACCTCCTCTGATGAGGACGTCTCTTTCGCTTTGGCTGATGCGGAAGCTAAATATGAAGCTGAAAAATACCCCGATGAACATATTCTGGCTCAGGTGGAACAGTCTGTTAAAAATTTAACTTTATCTTCCTCTGCTCCTTTAAAACTGAGCCCCTTACAGCAGGCTGTTAGAGGGGCATTATCTAGGGGCGAGGATCCTTTATTTTGTTGCCCTGTGGTCGAACGGCCGGATCCCCAGAATCCCCAACAAAATCTTCCAGAGTATCAGCCCTTATCTTTTAAGATACTTAAGGATTTGAAATCTGCCTGTGCCCAATACGGGCCCACTGCACCATTTACTATAACTATGCTTGACACCATTGCTGGTGAAGCATTGCCCCCTGCTGATTGGAAATCGATAGCTCGTGCTTGTTTGAGTGGAGGGGATTATTTGCTGTGGAAGTCAGATTATTATGAAAAGGCTGCCGAGCAGGCTGATCGCAACCTTGCCCCCTGCTGATTGGAAGTCGATAGCTCGTGCTTGTTTGAGTGGAGGGGATTATTTGCTGTGGAAGTCAGATTATTATGAAAAGGCTGCCAAGCAGGCTGATCGCAACGGAGCTCATAATTTGCCAGTTACTTAAGAAATGTTAGTAGGTGAAGGACAATATCTTGCATTACAGGATCAGTTAGCTTTTCCTTTTGTAGCCTATACCCAAATTAATCACATTGCTCTTATAGCCTGGAAAAAGCTTCCCACTTCTAGTCGAACGGAAGATCTTTCTAAGATACGTCAGGGGGCTGATGAACCTTATGCTGATTTTGTTGATAGACTACTACAAGCTGTTAGTCGTATTATTGCTGATGGCCCATCTGGTACAATTATAGTGAAACAATTAGCTTATGAGAATGCAAACAGTACTTGTCAAGCAGCTATTCGTCCTTGGAAGAAAAAAGGAACTTTGGAAGACTACATTAGAGTTTGTGCTGATATTGGCCCATCATATTTGCAGGGAGCTGCCATTGCTGCCACTCTCACTAAAGCTGGATTTGGTCCCCACACTAAAAAGGCGCAAACATTCTTTAAATGCGGCAAGCCAGGTCATTTTGCCCGAGTATGCCGCCAGGCTATATCAGAACCTGGAGCGGTGAAACCAGAAAATAATAATAACCGACCTAAACCTATGGGAATTTGTCCTCGATGTCAACGAGGCCGACATTGGGCGAAGGAATGTAGATCCCAAACCCATAGAGATGGGACTCCTTTGTCGGAAACTTCCTTCGGGGCCAGCCTCGGCCCCAACAAACAATAGAGGCAATGTCAGTAATACCCCCACAATCGGTTCAGAAGAATTCAATGACGGGACCAACAATAAATTCCCCATCTCTGCCTTACAGCGGGCTACAGCAGGGAGTGCCGGATTGGACCTCTGTGCCTCCTCCGACCTCTTATTAACCCCTGATATGGGACCCCAAATAATAAATACAGGAGTTTATGGGCCCCTTCCTAAGGGAACAGCTGGCATTCTACTAGGGAGAAGCAGCATAACCCTAAAGGGCTTAACTATATTGCCTGGATTAATTGATGAGGACTATGAGGGAGAGATCAAAATTATGGTACAGTCTCAAAAATCTCCGATTATGATTGAAGCAGGTACATGTTTAGCTCAAATTTTGCTTGTGCCATATATTCCCAAAGGGCAGGTTTTGCAACATCAAAAAAGAGGTACTAATGCTTTTGGCTCCTCTGATGCTATTTTTGGGGTTCAACAAGTTAAAAAGGAACGGTCTCAGCTTGAATTAAACATCAATGGAAAAATATTTACTGGTTTAATCGATACTGGAGCTGACGTCTCTGTTATTTCTTGGATGCACTGGCTGCAACAATGGCCTACTCATTCTACAGTTACTCATTTACAGGGTATTGGTCAGTCCCATTCTCCACAACAAAGCGCACAGTTGCTGCATTGGCAAGATTCTGAAGGTGATAATGTGGACCAATGGCCCCTAACTAAGGAGAAACTTATTGCTGCACATGAATTAATTCAAGAACAAGTTAAATTAGGTCGACTAGAAGTGTCTAATAGCCCTTGGAATACTCCTATTTTTGTCATAAAGAAGAAATCTGGCAAATATCATCTTCTTCAAGACTTAAGATCAGTAAACCAAACCATGCTTGTTATGGGGGCATTACAACCGGGTTTGCCTTCTCCTAGTGCTATACCTCGTGGATTTTCTTTAATAGTAATAGACTTAAAAGATTGCTTTTTTACTATCCCATTATTTCCCAAGGATAAAGAGAGATTTGCTTTTAGCTTGCCTGCTTTGAATTTTCGGGAACCCATGATGCGTTATCAATGGAAAATGCTCCCTCAAGGTATGGCCAATAGTCCAACCTTATGCCAACAGTTCGTAGCTCAAGCACTTAAGCCTATAAGGATAAAGTTTCCTTCTTTATATTTAATTCATTATATGGATGACATTCTTATCGCTCATAAACATTCAGATGTCCTACAACAAGTATATAAGGAATTACAGTTACAACTTCAACAGCATGGCCTTATAATTGCCTCTGAAAAAATTCAAATGCATCCACCCTATTCATATTTGGGGAGATACATTTACGATCAAAAGATTGTTCCTCAAGAAATTGAAATAAGAACTGATTGTTTGCAAACATTAAATGATTTTCAAAAATTGCTAGGGGATATTAATTGGCTTCGTCCCAGTTTAAAACTAACCACATTTCAATTACAACCACTTTTTGATATTTTAAAAGGAGATTCCAATCCTAATTCCCCTCGAGCCTTGACTGAGCCAGCACGAAAGGCTCTTGCTATTGTTAATCAAGCAATTCAAAATGCACAATTGACTCGGATAGATTGTCATCTGCCGGTTTCTTATATTGTTTGTCCTACGCCTCATGTACCTACTGCTTTATTTTGGCAAATGGGGAGTGTTAGAATGGGTTCATATGAAAAATACTTCTTCTAAAACAATAACTCCATATTATGAGTTAATTGCACAATTAATTCAAATAGGTCGTAAGAGAGCTATTCAATTGCTAGGATTGGAGCCAACCAGCATCATAATACCTTATACTGCTCAACAACATTCTTGGTTGTTGTTTACCTCTAATCACTGGGGACTCGCCTTTTGTGATTACCCAGGGAAAGTTGATAATCATTACCCATCTGATAAACTGGTGCATTTTGCCCTACAGCATTCTTTTATTTATCCGAAAATCATTACCTCCAAGCCAATCACTGGAGCTCGGAATGTATTCACTGATGGCTCTGCTAATGGTGTAGCAGCACTCGTGTCTAATGATGTGGTAATAAAGGAAAAAACGTCATTTACCTCTGCACAAAGAGTAGAATTATATGCTATTGTTTTAGCCTTTAGAACATTTACCTCAGAATCTTTTAATCTTTATACTGATAGTCATTATTTAATGACAGTTTTAAGGAATATAGAAACAGCTACAATCAGTCATACTAATGATTTACAATTGTTTAATATTTTTATACTATTACAGTCATATATTCAACAACATTCTTATCCCGTTGCGGTTTTGCACATTCGTTCACACTCTGGCTTGCCTGGCCCTTTAAGTCAGGGTAATCAATTGGCGGATACTACTACTAAACAAGTGTTTGCTGTGAGTTACCTTACCAATATACAACAAGCTGAACAATCGCATCACTTACATCATCAATCATCTAGTATGTTACAAAAGCAATTTAAAATTTTAAAGGAAAGCGCTAGACAAATTGTTAAAAATTGTGGAACTTGTGTTACTCATTTGCCTGTTCCCCATTTTGGAGTTAATCCTCGAGGTTTACTCCCTGGACAACTTTGGCAGATGGATGTAACCCATGTCCCCTTTTTTGGAAAATTACAATACGTTCATGTCACTATTGATACTTATTCTGGATTTATTTTTGCTACCCCCC
>NC_041224.1:106623282-106669537 GCF_002837175.3 Physeter macrocephalus | reverse complement strand
CTTTCTTATTGGGCCTACGTACCTGATCCACCTTTGCTGCAACCGGTTACATGGGCAGAGGCTGATTTTCCAGTATTTTATAATGATTCTACTTTTGGGAGAGTAATGGGGAACCTTCCCATCATGAATATGTCTATAAATTACACTAATTGGTTTAACTCTTTTCCTGTTTGCTTAAGCCCTCTAAATATAGAATCCGGATGCATTAAAGCTATAGCTTTGGAACATACAATGGCTTTTGAAACAACTACATCATCGAAATTGCATTCCGAAGTTGCTCTTTCTATTTACAAAAAGATAGGATCATCGGTAGTTCTTCCTTGTAAACAAACAGTTTCTAAACGAGGGGATTTCACTACCGATGTGTGGTGATATAAAGATCATAAACCTGTTCATTTTCTAGGCCACATTTCCAGAGTTAATGGTAGTGACCCTTTAGATCATTCTATTTTTATTAATCAGCTTCAAATGTCAGATACCGGATATTATATATGTGTTGAAGCTTATATAGGAGCACCAAAAGGGACTCAGCAAGGGACTTTACTGGCCGGCCATAGTTTAAAGGTATATAAAACTGATGCCTGCAACGATACATGCCATGGTATCATAGTACTAGCATGCAAGCTTGGCTAGAATTATCTGAAGCTTTAAAAAGACCTAAACGATTCATTGGAATATTAATATGTAGCATATTAGCCTTAGCCGCTTTAACAGCCACAGCCGCTACCGCCGGTTTAGCACTAAGTAAAACTGTACAACAAGCACATCATGTTAATCGATTGTCTAAAAATACCAGTATTGCATTAGCGTTACAAAGTCATATTGATACTCAGCTGAAAACTGAAGGTGATGAGTTGAAAAATGTTCTCATAGGTTAGGAGACCAGATTATGGCTTTAAAATTGAAAATGCGTTTGATTTGCCATATGCTAAATATACTTGGATTTGTGTGACTCAACACGCTTATAATGAAACTGATTGGGATTGGGACAAGGTAAAAATGCACATTTTGAGTGTGTGGACTGATGGACATATTAGTTTGGACATACAAAAGCTGAATGCGGAAATACAAGCAATACAGGAAGCTCATCTACAAGAAGACGGGCCCCAGCCATTAAGACCCTCCTAAGCCTCAGGGCCCGATTGTACTCTCCTTGGTATGCATCCTGGACTTTATGGTATGAACGTAAAAAAGGAGATGGCCTTTGGCCAGATCGTTCCAGGAACCTGCTCAGATAATGAGAGTCCCTGGTTGTTCCCTAAAGCTAGGAAAAGCAACCCTGGAGGGGAAGTTGGTGCCTTTGTGGAACAAGCAATAGACCCGCTGATGCAGATATGGTGGCGACTGAGCCGAGACGATAAACCAGTTCTATAGAACAATGTTTATGCAAAGTTTCTGCCTTAGGGCACAATGACTGTGCAAAGTCCCTGCTTTAGGGGTATATATATGACTATGCTTTGTTAATAAATTTGCCTTGCAACCATCAGTTGTTTGTGCCCTTCTGATCCCATACCTTGGCGCTTTCCGTTCCCTACCCCCTCTCGTCGATTGTTGCTGCACTTTGAGGACCCGCCGCGGCTGGTGGCATCTAAGCACCATAAATTCAGCTCATAAAATAGTACAAAACCAAAAGGCTCCCCCCCAACCTTCTTCTGTATTAATTATGAATCTATTTGTTGTAAATGACAGAATCTCAACTCATGCTGGCTTGTTCCCAATGAGAGTATTTTGACTTTTGCAGTTCCAGGCAGAGCTGGATATATAGTCTCTGATGATGCTCTCAGACCTGTCTTTCTTCACATCTCTGCATCGTCTTTCTCTATATTTTAGGCTAAGGCGTGAATGATGTTCCCTAAAATGGTCCAGTGATTAACTTGCACAGCTCACAATGATATGGCAGCTCAACTGTGCAGAAAAAACCACGAAAACCACAGATATCCACTTAAATGAATCTGTCTGCAAAGCAGTTGTATTCATGGCTTGCATCTTTGTGCTTACCCTCTTTTCCACAATGGTTTCTAGTTTTGAGAGGCTGTGAACCTATTCTAATAACTCTTTCAAATTTCAATGTTAATGATAGATTAAAGCAAATCTTGAATAGTCCCTTTTGGACAAATCTTCTCTGTCCATGGTCTATTCTTATTTCCCCTCCCTTTCTCTTAAATTATTCTTGGTCTCTTCCACCATTCAAGACCCCAAATATAGCATTACCCAACATTCAGTTGTATATAGTATATAGCATTACCCAACATTCAGCACCAAGAAAACTTTTCCTTGATCAAACAATGGTGAGTGGGACTATTCTAAATCTATGGGTTGCTTTTCTGGGATGGATCATAGATATTTGATGAAAGTAAAATGTACAAACTTTGACTGGAAGTTTCCACATCTCTCACTTCATCCATCACTGAGTGTTACAGAAAGTCTTTTATTCAATAAAATAGATTTCTCTTCCTCTTCTCAGTTTCTACTTTTGCAGAAAGCCTTCCTCTTTCTGAATGATGTGGATATAAACTAAATCACCAAACGGTGGAATAACAATTTTAGTTTTACTACAGTGTTGTTGTCTATTTTTTATGTGCTTACTTGATTCTCAACCCTGCACCATTTAATAGAAAAAATGGAGCTATAAGACCCCTAAAAATTTAGTATATTGCTGCCTGAAGAAATATCCTTTTTAAGGTACACCAAACCATGCTCTTCTAAGAGTGAACCAAATTAGACAACAAACATGTTTGTGATGATAAAAGGCACAGTGGGGGTAAATTAGAAATTAGCCTTAATGTTGAAGGACTATCTGCCTGGCTTATCCTTATGGCAACTCAGTACCCTGAAGAGCAGGGAAGTAGATGGGAACATATCTAAACTATACCAGTACAAGTACTGAGGAGGACAAAATCTCACATGAATTCAGGAGTTATTTTCAGTGAAAATCATGCAACGGTTTTTGCAGCCAGATGAGGAAGAGAACAAAGTACAAAGCAAAGCAGAATGTGGTTATGTTTTATTTGTTTGGTCTGTATTATTTGATTTAAAAGTTTGTCCTTTATGCGAGGTTAATGAATGCAGAGAAGCTATTAGTCTCCCCCTAAGTCTAAACAAAACTCATGCTGGAAAGTGATCGTAAAATCGCAACACATTGGGAAAGTGTTTAGATTTTTCCTTTCCTGCAATATGGTGATTAGTTGGTGGTAGAATTGCTCAGGGAAAACGAAATTTATTTGTTCATTGAATCAATCATTATGGAAATCCAGTTTTTCTATACAGTTAGAAGTGTGCTTGTAAAAGTAAATCTTTGATATTATCTAACAGTTTAAATTTATATTAAGAGCTCATTCTAAAAAACAATTTCAAGATATTCCTTAATGTTGCTTATGCTAAAGACAGGTAATCTCATGACATGTTTTATTTTTATCTGGAAAGAAACCCAGTTCTGAGCTGTGTGTGGCCCTCTTGGATGAACTACTGCCTCAAGCTAACATTTCATATTATCTCACAGTACCATCCAATAAAAATTGTCCCTTTCAGTAATATTAAAAACTTTTAATTTCCTAAACTCTTCTTGCTTACTGTTTCTTGATCTTTGCTCTTAATAAGTTTACGCTGCCTGGAATGTGTTCTCCTACCATTGCCCTCACTTAAATTCCTACACAAGCATCAAGTAAAAATTCAAAATCCAATTTCCATGAATTTGGAAGTGATTTTTTTTTAATCTGTGGTGAATTTTACAAGCTTTTTGGTTGTTCAGTTTTTTTTTATGGTATTTTCCCTCATTTAAAACTTAAAATTCTTAGTTTGGTGCAAAATCATATTGTTTTGTAATCGTTTCTGCAAATCACTGGAAAATGGACATTCCACTTTTCTTTGACTAGTTCCTGTAATGAGGAATATTTTACACCTCAAAGCAGTCTGTTTTGTTTTGAAAAACCTCTACTTGTTCATTTTTCCTTATAGGGAGCTGAAATTTGTTTCCATATAAATTCTAACCATTGGCTATAAATTTGCCTGTATACATGGGTATAAATATTATCAGCCATTCATTCATTCAACCATTGTTCAGTGAATGCTTATTGGTAAAAAAAAAAATTGATATCTTCATAAAGCTTAAATCTAATGAGAGAGATATTCTTATGACTGCTAGATAGTAAGCTCTTTGTGTACAAGCATCATTCGTAAAATATTTTTATATTGCCTAACAAAGTGTGCAGAAAGGAGGAAACAGAAAAACCTCAGGTATGAATTCTGAGAAACATCATTTTGTGTGAAAGTGAGTGCCTCCTCTTGTGGGGTTGTGAACAGACTGAACGTGGGCGGGGTCCCCATGATTACAGGGCAGAAGGTGGAGTCTGAGCCTATGACCTGCACAGAGACATGTTCTTCTTAATGGTTGGAGCTCTCACTCTTGCTGCGTGTGTGACTGTGTTAAAAATAGAAACCTCTCCCTCCTGGCGCTTGTGGACTGGGGATGCTGCCCCACTTTCTGTTGGCTCTCTTCCCTGTTCAGAGAGAGGAACAGACACAGAACACTAGACATCAACTCTCCACTTATTCAATGATTCATTTCATTTTTTCCAACTTTTCTGGAAACAAGCGAGCAAAATTTACTTTTAAAGGACTAAAACAAGACCTGAATAAATGAAGAGGCATATATATTATTCTTGGGGAGGAAAACATAATATCCTAAAATGTCAGTTTCCAATGTGTTTCCAACCAGAATCCCATTTGTTTGCACCAAACTAAATAAGTGAGAACAAATACCTTGGAATTGTCAACTATATTTTGAAAAAGAATATTAAGATTGGGTTTTCTTTTTATGACATAAAAACTTACTCTGAACAAAACAGTACAGTATAGGCACAGGATTAAACCAGTAAGCGGAACATAGTCAAATCCAAAAAGGAACCAAATACTACTGGTTTAATGGGAGCGTTTCAAGTCTTGGGGTATAAACATGAAATGGTTTTAATTTTTTTCAACATTTGTTAATACCTTCCTTTCTTTGTTAAACCTCTCTTTTCCATTGGGAAACAGGTCTTTTCTTTTTCTCTTAGTTATTAAATTAGTTTTGTTTCAGCAATTCATGTATTCATTTTGAACCTTAATTACCATTTTAGAGTCAAAACTCTGCCCTCCACCTCCACCCAGCAGGATGGTTCCAGCGTATGCAGTGACAGCAGAAGGTGTTCTTTCACACTTCATCCCTCTCACCCCTCAGTGCTTGGGCAGAGAGGTGGGAGAGAATAAAGGACTCTCCTTTCACCCTTTCCTGGCCTGAGCAGCCTTGCCTCCTTGGTTGTTTAGACTGCTCTTCCTTTATGTGAACAGCCACATATTGTGGAGGAGATGTCCTGCCCCTTCCTGTTGGCTCTTATCTCTGCCTGGTCACAGATTCTGTCTCCGTGACAGATATCCAAACGCTTGCTTTCTCACGATGGTGTGTTAGTGGTTTCTTCAGGGGCTACAGAGCCATCCACCCGCAGTTGCCTGCAAAGAGTGATTGGCCGCAGGCTCAAACTCTTCCTCCTCACAAAGCCCACATATGGACCAACAACACAGCCTCCAGCTGCCAGGACCCCTATCACATGGCAGCTCTTTGGGGGCAGCGTAGGTTCAGGCAAGTTGGTTCAGAACCTAGACAGATTCATTAAACTCACAGGAAATTCATAGAAAATTGTTTCAATAAAAATGGGAATGAAGGCTAGTGCACTGTCTTTTAGCTTTGCTTTCTTTCTCCTGAATTTTATCTTCTTTTCACGAGAACCTGACATGGTCTGCCAGTTCAGAAGCTTGGAGCTCATTATCTTCGAGACACATGACTATAGCCAGATTTCAACTTAGTGGAATAAGTTATGAGATGAGTTAAACCATTCTTCCTTCTGCATAAGGCTTGCATTTCCCCAAAAGTTCCCCTCTTTATGCTCCCAGTTTTCCCTCCAATATCTCTTTTGTTAATGCCAGTCAAGCAGGTTTGGCCTCTCTTGCCCCAGTGGAGTTGCCAAGAATTTCTCCTTTCAAGTTGGAACTGCAGCATTTAGTGACTGTTCTCACCAGCACCCAATTCTGCAGTGATTCTTACACTGTTCTGTAATGTTTGGAAGCAGGTAAAATTTTTAATAAAAACTTATACTGTTTGGTTACACGTACATATATAGGAACATAAAATACGACAAAGACATTGTGATAGTGGGAAATAGATTCATATATAAAAATAATTTCCAGATGGTTGAAATATTTTGTTGTTAAAAAACAAAATGATACAACTATTGGCTAAAAATCTGGGAATATTTGTATATATTTGGATTATGGGAGATATCCTTAAGCAAGGTAGAAATCCAGAGGTTTTAAATAGGACAGACATATTTGACTATATAAAATTTAAAGTATATTCAAAGGCAAAAGGTACCATGCCACATACTGTAAAAAAGTCAGAAAACAAACAATAGACTGAGGAAATGAAAGAAAAATTTACACCCCCTAGCATACATTTATTAATGAGAAATAAATAACCTAAAAGAAAAATGGACAAAGATACAAAAGGCAATTCACAGAGGAGACAATCCAATTGGTCATAACTTCTGATCTCACTAAGAGTCAGGGAAATGCAAATTAGAGCATCAATGAGTTAATTTTTGCCTACCATATTTGTAAAATTGAAACAATTTACATTATCCCAAACTAATGAGAACAAAGGGAAAAGGAAATTCACACAAATTGCTCGTGGGACTGTGAAATGCTTCAACTTTATTTCAAGGTAATCCAAAAATGTCTGCTAAAAATAAACATAGAGATATCCTTTGATCCAATAAGCTAATTTTTAGAAATCCAGCCTAAAGATATAAACTATGCAAATATATAGTTATTTATTGCAGCAGTAGTCCTAAACTGACAAAACTGAATATCTATCAATAAAGAAATGCTTTAATAGATTATGGTACATCTATACTGTGGATAACAAGACATTAATTAAAGTAAATAAGTCAGAATAATATCTGCTGACCTGTAGGGATACCTATGATTATACTATGTGAAAAATAAAACGTTTTATATATATATATATGTATGCATATATAGCAATAAAAACAAAGCAATAAGCATATAAACCAAACAACCAACCACTACATATATAGGACTATATGTTGTTTATATTTATATAAGCAGGGAGAATGGTGGGAAAGACACTCACCAGGTATTAAAATTGTTCACCTCACAGGGATGAGAGACAGGGATGAGTGAGGATCAACTCTTTCTTTATATATTTTTGTATTTCTTCATTTATTATAATAAGCAGTAGTGCTTTAAACTTTATTAAAAGTTTAAAGAAAAAAGAAAAATAATTAGATTAAAAGAAAATGCTGTGTTTTTTTTCTTTAATCTGTTAAGATTTAAAGGTGAGAGTCAATTTTAGGACTGTGGATTGAAAACATTCATTGAATTCAGTTTGAGATGGTTTTTCCTGTAACAAAGTTATATGTTTCCTTTCCATACTTGTTACGTTGCTCACAGTTTCTAATCTTCTTTTCAGTTTAGGGTCTGTGGGTCTTCCCCAGCCCCTGAAGCAGGTGAGTCTGGGGTACAAGCTCTGAGGTTTTAGTCTTACAGTTTTTATTGTTCCTTTTACTGTGAGCATCCTGAGTGCACAGAAATACCCCCTCCAGTCTCCTGGCCTCACAGCTGACGTGGTACGAATGACAGTGTTGGCTGCTTCCTGCAAGTGCACAGAAAATCGTCCATTCCTGGAGGCTGCTGAACTTTGAAAAATCACTTCAAATATCTTCCCACAGGGATGCCGCCCAAACCAAGAGGGAAAATAGCTGGATTACTTGAAAAGTATTTGCAGTTCAGAGCCACAGACTTCCCTTCTTGTGTAAAGATCTCAGGTTGGGATAGGATGACTCTTTGGGTGCTGCTGAATCCTGCAGAGGACAGGGCAGGTTGGCTATGTGACTCACAGTGAGGCGGTTCTGAACAGCGTGTTTAGAACCCCTTGGAACCCCTGTATCTGAAGAAGGTTGCAGAAGACATTGCATAGCCTGATGTCTATTACTCCTTTTCTCTCCCTGGCCTGAAGCATCTTTCAGATGCTCCCACCTCAGGACCCTCCGGGTGACTCAGTCCCTGCTGAAGAAGATGGAGCCACAACTTCCTCTGCAAGCAGGGGCAGCATGTGTGGGCAGTCTTCTGATCTCCCTGAGTAAAATCTGTCTTGTTCTGCCAAGCCCAGGGCCCCACTCTGCTCTGTGTGCATGACCAGCCTCATGAAGAGCACTGCAGTTGTATGACGCTGCAGCTGCATAACTGGAAACGGGGAATCCAGTACAATATGCTGATGTTCCATCTTATCACGACTCCCCACAGTTATCTCAATTTAATGCCTGTTTCGTTTCCTATTAAACACACATTAGGCTTGATTCCCTGTTGTTGAATATTTTGAATAGAGATAAGCTTCTTTGGTTGGAGAGAAAGGAGGGAAGGAAAAAATTGGCAACATCACCATGGTGTTGCATTATTGGAAAGTTTATAAATATGGGGGAGAGGGTTTTTTTTTTGCTGTTTATTTTTCACAATAGCTATAAGAACCAGGCCAAATGAGAGGCAATTTATATAAGAAGCCATATATTCAGATTTGCTTGGGGTATCAGGTTTCTGTGAAGAAAGCTTTCCTCCTGGTCACAAAGTGTGCTGGCAATGAGAAACAAGAAAAACCTAGACTGAAGTTAGAAGAACCTTCTAATTAAAGTCAGAAGACTTGACTTGTGTTCCATTCTACCACTTACTAGTCACGTGATGTTGGTAAATTAATCTTTCTGAACCTTGGTTCTCTACCTTATAAAGAAATAGTGTAATTACCATTGATATTATTAACTATAGACTATTGATACAATGATTTACTTTGCGTGAATTAAAAAGGAATAAAATGATCTCTATCAACATGGCTAGTCTTCAAGTCCATTTTGTTGAGTAAAATAAAAGGAAGTTGCTGAGTAAAACATTAGTCTGTTAACACTTATGTAAAAATGCCACAAAATAATAGTATTTATTTTCCATGAGTACATGTATACATACATGTCCACACTAATTATGAAAAAGGGCCTTAACCTATATTACAAACCTAGTGCAGCATTTACCTCTGAGAAAAGAGACCAGAAGAAGATGTGAGCAGAGAGGACTTACTCCTTATCTGTAATGTTCCAACTTTTTAAAAATAAGAAGGTAATCATCTCTTATATGTGCAAATTAAATTAAGTATACAACTTTTTTTATCGAAGTATAGTTGATTTACAGTGTTGTGTTAATTTCTGCTGTACAGCAAAGTGATTCAGTTATACATATGTACACATTCTTTTCCATATTCTTTTCCATTATGGTTTATCACAGGATATTGAATATAGTTCCCTGTCCTATATAGTAGGACCTCGTAGTTTATCCATTCTATATATAATAGTTTGCATCTACTAATCCCAAACTCCCAGTCCATCCCTCCCCCACCTCCCCTTGGCAACCAGAAGTCTGTTCTCTAGGTCTGTGAGTCTGTTTCTGTTTTGTAGGTAAGTTCATTTGTGTCATATTTTTGATTCCACAATATATAACTATTTTTAAACAAAGACAAGACAAAACTAATTGTCAGGATTATAGCTTTACCTAACCTTCCTTCTTTGAAACCAGAAATGATTTCCCATGAGAGGTCAATGGAGATTTCTGAGTTTTTGGTACAATCAGTTCAATCTTCCACCAACTGGGTCTACTACAGAGCAAAGAGCTGAAGGTTGTTTTTTCTTATTTGTCCATATCAAAGATGAGTTAGAGACACAAAGGGCATTCCAGTGGAGGCTCTGTCAGTGGGCCTGGGAGAACTAAGGAAGAGGATTTGGGGGCAGTGAACCAGAAAGCTGGTGCCTCCAATCAAGACAGAAGGAAGAGCCGGGGGCACTGAGCTGGGGTTGAGAAGAGTCCTCAGTTATTTAACACTGGCTACAAACTTTGGAGCTAAGAGTCTTTTGAAAACTTTATTTATGTGGAAACAAGTCCGTAATTATTGCATGAAAAAGTAAAAATTAAAATGCTGAGAAACATAATATCTTAAATAAATTCCTATTTTCATTTTTGCATCAGACCTTCCAGTTTTTATCTATGTGCTTCAATTGTTTAATATTAGTGTTAAGTATAGTGTGGTTACAAATATGTACTCTGTTTTACTTAACTGTATGTCAAGAGCATTTCCACGTTGTTGTAGTCTTAGATCACTAAACGGTTTTACAACATTCAGTCAAACTCCTCTAAATGGCTGAAAATTTCTTACTACTGTATTTTCTCGCCTAGAAGATTTTTTCATACTTAAAATTAACCCTAAATGTAAATTCTGATAAATGAATCAAAGATACAAACTGTTTAAATGAATCTTATAATCCCTTTCCAAGTTGTTCACTATGTAAAGATATATTAATACATTGTATTGCTACCAACAGGGTACGAATAGAACAATTTCCCACAAACTGAAGGGAAGAGGTGTTACTCTCCTTAAATTCTTTTATACCTTCATGAACAACAGCCTCAGAGTTCAATTTTTAAAGAAGATAGCTTTAAGCAGATCTTTGACAATTATTTTCTAACCACAGAATTTCTCAGCCTTTTTTAAACCCAAGTTTCTTTTTGTAAAAGAAAACGTTGTTAAAAATCTGACTTGCTATCTTATTTCCAAGCCCCTCTTAATGGCTGGTGCAGTTATTCAGCCGCAGTGAGGCAGCTGCAGGCTTCACTGTGAACTGCAGGAGCCCGATGATTCCAGCCTGGAAGCCACAGTGTTCTGGTGCTGACGCACTTTATACTGAATAAGGCTCTAAATCTTCCTTTGTCTTTTACATTCCATACAACACCGTGCAAACAAAGATGCTAGGCTTTGCACAGACCGGGATTGGATGGTAGTAGTCAGTTAGAAGAGTGGTTTGAACCATTGCAGCAGGTGGCAGATGTCCTTCAGCTCAAGCAGCCTGTGTGAGAACTTACCTCACCCACTTGGCCTCCCACCTCCACCTGGAAAGCGTGGTGATGGCCACCCAAGCAATTTCTCTCTTCTCACCCACCATCTAATGACAAACCTCTTCCTCTTCCCTTTCGTCTTGTGAAGAACTAGCTCCTGCTCCTGTTCACAACTTGAGAACTACCCAACTGCCCATGGCCGTGAGCTCAGAAACAAGTGTCAGGCTCCTTTGTTCTCTAAAGGTTTGAATTGCTGAGCATGTACTTCCATGCCTGGCATGTTTACAGGGGACCCCTGGGCAAAGAAGCTGCCTCTGGATCTTGGATGTGTGTTTTTAGGGTTTCATTTATTATTATTATTTTTTGCCAGTGTGGTATAAAATAGATCCTCAGACACTGAGAGAAAGGTCCTTTGAGGCCAAAGTAAATATTGAGAAAGAGAAAAAAGGATATCTACCATGTGCTGAGCACCCAGGACACACCAGGCAATTAACCAAAGGGTTAAAGGCCATGTCTCATAAAAACTTATAGAGTTACTATCTCTAATTTCAGAAAATGGGAATTCCAAAAGCTTAAGCTATTTGCCTACAACTAAACAGCTATCATGTAGTTAGAGCAGAATTTTCCTGATCCAATATCTCCAAATTACTATGACGTGTCTTGAAAAAAAAAAATCAGTGTGGTTTTGTGTGCCACATTCTGCTTCCTCCTGTGCGCTGATGTTCTTGTACAGCTGCCCTATGCAGCGATCTCCTTGTGCTTCCTCAGGGCACAGTGATACAGGGCAGTGTCTGAATGTAACACCCTTTTGATGTACAAATTTGTTGTATTTGCTGTATTCTCTGAATGAAATCTTTCTGTGGCAAAACTGGCGTATCCTTTTCCAGAGTATCCCCACCCTCTGTAGAGAATATATTCCGGTGCCTGGTTTGGATACTGTCGATACCAGTAGAGATCAACAAAGTTCATAGATGAAGTATAATAATTACAAAGGAGGCTCACAGTCTTCCCCGCTGTTCCAGACACTTCAGTCTCCTGGGGTCTGATCCAGTCTGCTCTCCCAGGCCCTGCAACATAAAGCACACATCAGCCAAGGGTCATTCTAGCTGCCTCATCCAGGAGCGCAACTCAGGTGCAGGATGGGACTCAGTTACCAAGAAAGGCCAGTGCTAGAAGTGAAGTGAAGATAAACTTAATATTCATTTTTTCTTCTGGATTCCTCATTAATGAGTTTACATTATTCAGTGGCTGCTTCCAAAATGATAGTGTCTCGTAATCAAGTCACTGGGAGGGGATTTCTGGAGGGTTCTTATTGTGATTCACAGGTCAGAAATGGGAGGAGCTCAACTGAACTACATAAGGAGATTTTTTTCTTTTTTGAAGGAACAGAAATATCTCCGCTTGCAGTGACTTTGAGAAACACCAGTTCTTTGAAATAATGTGAACTCCCCACATCCCTCTAGTCTTATTTTTTCATGTTCGTGAACATACATGAAATGGAAAGTATAAATGCTAAACAGTTCACAGTGGTCATTTCTGTAGGTTGAGGTTATAGATGTTCCTCTAATTTGTTTTTTTCTTTTACAACAAATAAATATTAGTCTTATATTTATTTTGGTGAGAGGCTACTCTTTTGAGATGCAAATTCAGTTGGTTCTTGTTACAGTAGGAAACAGGAAAGAGTGAAAAAGAAACTGTCCCCATTTCAGCTGCATTATTCCCGCCAGGACAGCTAAGTCTGGTGTCTAAATTGTAAGTTCTCCATATCCCTGAGCCAGTGACCAGCTGTGGCAGCACTTAACATGTTCTTTGCGTCTCAGGGGTATTCTTGAAAAAACAGACCAACAAACACACAAACAAAAAAGTTTGCCACCAATGTTTTCTTTTGAAATTATAGATAGATCCATCAAAATGAAAAAAAGAAATAGAAAAAAAGGAGAGGGGGGTCATAGTCTGTAATATTAGAGTAGCTTCCTTGAGTGAGAAAGGGGAGAGGGGCATGTTTGGTCTGACTGATGGGTGGGAGGACCTGCTGGTCACGGAGACCTGTGTTTTAAGTGGCATCAGTGCCATTTGTGGAAAGAGCCCATTAGGTACAATGTGGTTACTGTAATAAGACTAACTGATACTAAGTACCATTTATTGAATACCTACTATAGGCAGGAAGGCTGAGAATGGGTCTCAGGGGGCTTTCCTTTTGGTGTAGTCACCTGGAAGTCTTGCCCAAATTCCCTTTATGGCATCTCAGGAATTGGCTCCTTATCTCCCTGAACTAGGCAGTATCAGGATGTGTAAATGCCTTCCTTGTGCAGCTCCAAACTAGTGCAAGGAAAAGTGCTCAAATTCTCCAGCGGAGGTTTTGGTCATGAAAGATGCCTTTCCATCAAAGTGCCAGATGCATGTATTTTGAGATATAGAATCAGGGCCTTGGGAGCTTAGAAGAATGCGTACTTTCATTTATTTTTTGAGTATATCTCCTGAGGACTTTCTGGTGATATCGCGAAGATATGGGATATTCTGTATCCAGGTGTGTCAGACAAGGACAAAAAGCGGCAGGTGGTGAGGAGAGCCTTAAAAACCCTGTGGAATAGGGAACGTAATTTTTAAGGCAGAAGCTTAAAGAAAACAGCATAATTAATTTAGTGGGAATTAGACTATGAACATTGAGGAACAGGGTGATGGCACTGTTCTGTTTCTTTAACTTCATATTATCCTATAAACACTTTTGATATCACTTTATAATCTTTATACTTTAGAGTATTTTATTTATTATTTATTTTTTTAAACATCTTCATTGGGGTATAATTGCTTTAAAAGGGTGTGTTAGTTTCTGCTTTCCAACAAAGTGAATCAGTTATACATATACATATGTTCCCATATCTCTTCCCTCTTGCGTCTCCCTCCCTCCCACAGAGTATTTTATTTTTAACATACTCTAACAAGTAGGCTCCATCCTATGGCTGAATATTTAAGTTGTTTTAAAATTTTGAATAAAGCACCTCAAGTTTCATGTTTATTGTTGTTTTTTCTTCTAGTAAATTTTCTCCTTAGGGAAAATTCAGTGTAATTCATGAGACTCATGACTATTTACATAGCCATCTGCTAGGGGTGAAAAGGACCTACTTTATCCTGATGAGCTGTAGCCAAGAATGACAGGGAGTTTGACCAGGTAAAAGCCATGTTGCAGTTTGTCACAGATGGGCATTGAGTTCAGCCTATATGTGGGAAGTCTCATAAGATCCCCCTCCTTACCATGCATGAAAGGAGTATCTAAAATTATGAAATATTTTAAACAGATTGAATAGTGGATCAAATAATGTAATAGACTTCCTTTACCCTCTACATGAATTTTATTAACATTAAAAATGTGTCATAATTTATAAGCATTTATATACAACTGTGTGTTTAATACACTGGAGACTAAGTGTCTAACAGGCATTGTGTATGGGAAAACTTGAGGGCATGTGGACTGTAAATTGCTGAGAGTAAGATGATTTCTACAGTGAATAATAAGAGTTGATACTGCAATTTTTATTTTTGAATTTTTGGCCTTGTACCCATCTTGAGGATTAAGGGTGGGGAGGGTGATAAGATAAAAATCTAGGTTACATACAACTTTTGAGGAACACACCTCCTGCATGAAGGATGGCCACCTGCAGAGTGATGAGTCATTGGCCTCCTAGATCTTTTCTCCCCAGGGCTTCAAATGAAAAAATAAATACATTCTCCTTTTGTCTTCATTTTTTGATATTTGCCTTAGAAACACTGGGGAGACTTACACAGTATTTCCCACTTCGATTTTGTAGACTTAAATAAATGAAAGCTGAGTCCTCTTCCCATCTCCTTTTCCCGGTTTCTGGCTCTTGGTGTAGATAGAAAAGGAGGAAAGAAAAATGGGCAGAGGTGTGTGCAGGCTGAAGAATGGCGGGAACATTCTATTACATTTTACCCTATTTCTTCCTTTGAACGATTATCTGCTGTTTTCCTACAGTTTCCTCATTTCCTGGGCAGTGCAATCTGAACTGTGCTCAACTGCAATGCATTTTTTAACAAACTCATGAGCCCAAGTTGCCTTCACTGTCTGCACTCTTCTACAGAGACAGGGTATTAAATCATTCCACTTACAGGTTGGTCTTTAAAATCAATTATCAGGAGAAATAGGTCATTTTGTAACTTTAACACCTTCCCAATTTAAGGGATAGCATTAATTTACAGTGCTTTGAAGAGCTAACAGTAAAAAAATCTCGTTTTAATGTCGTGTCATTTGGCCATGTATAGTTCTTGTTGTAATCCAGCTAACACTGTGTGTGTCAGATAATAACCATACAATGCAGTTTCAGTTTACTGGAATTTTTGGTATTTTAAAATGAAGCATATTGTATTTTTTCTATTTCTGAAGTAATGTTCAGTATTGAGCTACTTGCAGGTAGTTTAAAAAATAAAGAATATTATAAAGCAGAAAAATAATAAACAGTGGTAAGCCCGGTACCCAAAGACAACTAATACTGCTGCAAACATTTTGGTGTTATTTTATTCACCTGTTATTGTGAACATGTTATTTTATTCATATGTCAAACACGTTACTGATGTTCTGTGTACTTTTCTGGTATATAACTGTGGTCATAATGTGCATAAATTTTTCCCCTATGATATTTAACATGGGGCATGTAATGGAGAAAGCATAGCCTTTGGAGTTGGATAGACTTGATTTCAAATTCTATTAGTTATTTTTGTGGGGGGATACCTTAGTCTTTCTGAATTTGCATTTCCTGATCTGTTAACTGTGAACAGGAACAGTGATCCATCAGAGTTATTCTGAAAATTTAATGAAGTAGCATTCGCAAAGTACGTAGTATTTACTCTCAATAAACAGTTGTTTCCGTTGCAAACTCTTTGTAAATACAATATATATTATTACAGAATATTTCATTGAAAGAATATACCATAACTTAACTAAGCTAAGCTTATGTTAGTTTTGCATAACTTAGGTTGGGTAACACCTTTCTTTTGGGAGACTGCCTAAGATACTAAGATTTCAAATTATTGTGTAACATCTTGAGAAAATACTACTGTATCACTTTCATGAAGCACCTAGTATAAACAACAACCCCCAAATCAAGGGAGTAAGTAAGAATACTGCAAACGGGGAAGAAAAACTTTTGTTTGAATCAAGCAATGATGCTTTCTGGTTCCCACTTTTTGTTCTTTGCTATAAGTCCAGCAAAAAAAAAGTTGCAGGCAAAACTCTACCTGTAAATATGTCTATTGTAGGTGGGAATATAAAACCAAAAATAAACTGAACTTTTCATCCATCCATACTGTCAGGCAAAGTCCATAATGGGTGGTGTACACACTAGTTGCTGGTGCAATCCTGGTAAAAGGGCTTTCTTTCTACCACAGGGTATAATGGTGTGGTAATGGAGCTGGTATTGTATGAGGGACCCTCTAAAAATATAAGCTATGCTGACTCCATACCAAAGCACTAATACAGTGATATGGTTCAGTCTGAGGTGGGACTCGGTAAGCTGCATGAATCATTGTCAATGTAGGCACTAGGGTCTTGACCAACAGTTGCTTTTCCTTACAGTTTATTTTTGAGGGCATGCTTGATTTAGCAAGTCACACATCTAACAGTTGCAGGAGGCTCAGCTGTAGCATTTGGGAACAGGCTGCAGGTGACTAGAGAGCACTGTGTCTCCGCTGCACAGAGGTAGGTAGCTGAGTCTCCGGGCTTGGTGGCTGTGATGTGCAGGGTGCTGAGAAGTTCTTTCCTGTCTAATGTGCCTCTCAATCTTCCTGACTTCTTCTCAATCCCAGCTGAACTTAGTATAAACAGAAATGTGAAAGCTTTCTCTTCCTGCTTATACCAATGCAGGCTTTGAAAGTTAGTCACTTTGCAACTGCAGTTGAGAGTTGCTCTGGTTCCCTCATGGACAACCAGAGATGGGGGGCTCTGTATCACCTTGTCATCACTGCTCACCCCTGTTTAGAAAAGAGCAACAAATAAATCAGCCAGAGAAAGAATGATGTCAGGTCAAATCTTCTTAGAGATCATACATATTCTCCACTAAAACCATAGATGCTCCCAGATAAGTGAGAATGAATTTCACTTTTCCCCCTTTTGTCTTCTGAGGATTAATCCTCAGGTTTTCCTGGTTGTCCCTCAGTTTTTATAGTAAAGCTACTCACAGCTCAGTTGAAGCCAGAAGATTAGTAGTGAAGCTTGTGGCCACGTCTCCATCCTTCACTTCTCGGGTTTGTTTTCACTGCCCCAAGCTTTTCCTGTTTTGAACCGACACCCGCTTTCCCCAGCACATGTGCGTGCGCGCGCGCACACACACACACACACACGCGCGCACACACACACACACACCATGAAAGGGAAATAGCAATTTGACTATTCAGCCAACCAGAAAAATAAGTATCATTTGGCTCTAATTCAAATTCAAATGCCTCCCATCAATCACTCAGGGGAGTCATTTAAAATAGAGCACTGCCATCTTGTGAGCTGGTGCAGAATAGCTGTAAACTTGAATCCACATATTTTACCAGTGATGATAGATTCTTCCAAAATTGTGTCACCATTTGAAGGACAGACTACCCAAAGCTACCCATAGCTCTAATAGTGGTTCTATGGCTCAGTGAAGGTGGAGGGGAACAGAACACCAGCAATTTAGAAAATGCTGTTAGTTCCAGTAGGAACACACGCTGTGGGGTTAGGCCTGAAACACTCTGTGGAGAGTTGGAACAGAAGAAATGATGGGGAGAGAGGCAAAAGTTCTTTCCAAAAATTCCTTTGAAGACTCACTATCCTGGAAATAAGAGAGCCACCAGAAAATAAACAACTCATTTATACTCCCAGGGTCTTCAAATATGGAAATTATTAAATATAAAATATCTATGTATGCAACATTAAAAAGATAATACAGGAAATCAACAATGAGCAAAGAACCAAGACTATAAAAACTGGCCAGGTAGATTTGATAAAGAACCAAATATAACTTTCATGAATGAAATAATATAATTCTTGGATGTAATAATTCAGTAGATGGGCCAAACAGTAGATTAAATAGAATTAAAGAGATAATTAGTGAATTGAAAGATAGATGTGAATTATCGTGAATTCAGTATAGCATAGAATCTCCAGGGAAGAGGCCTGAGAATCTACATTTTTAAACCAGCAACCCAGGTTATTTGTATAAACAGCCACATTTTAGAAATATTGCCAAGTCAAAGAGAAGATTTTTAGAAGCAGTTAGAAAGAAAAAGAGAGGTTATTGACAAAGAAATGGCAATAACACTGAGAGCAAACTTATCAAAATCAGCAATGGAAGCCATGATATACTGGAAAATGTCTTCAAAATGCTAACAGAAAATAGCTATTAACCTAGAATTACAAGTGAACTATCTTCAGGAATGAGGTTGGAATTAAGACTGCAGAAGTTTATCCCTGACAGACCTTCAATTCTAAAGGATGTACTACTGTAGGAAGGAGCAAAAACAATATCAGAAGGAAGGTCTGAGACGCCAGAAGGGATCATGATCAAAGGAACTGCTTTAAAATAATTCATCTGGGTGAGGGTGAGAGAGGAGGAAAGAGTATGAATGAAGAAAGATTGGTCATGCTGTGATTATCGATAATTGTTGAATTCCAGTGATATGTACCTATTTATGATGTTGTTCTTTCTTCTTTTGTGCATATTTGAAAATGTCCAGAATAAAACATTAATTTAAAAATATTATCTACTGAGATACTCTTGTCATTTTTTCTTTTAATCTACTAATGTTGGAATTATATGAATGGACTTTTCCTAATGTTAAGCCTTCCACACATTTCTAAAATAAACTCTAATTACTCATATTATTTTGTTATATATTCATTACAGTTTAGATTTGCCAATATTTTTAATTTGTATTTTTTTCAGTTATTTTCATGAATGAAATTTCCCTTTATTAAACTGTCAACTGTTTTTGTAAAAATCAAAGTTGTCATAACATCACAAAATGACTTAGGAAGATTTTTCATTTTTTTCTTTCCAAAATAATTTTTAAATGATGCTAATTATCTTTTAAAATATATTTTCATAAAACTGGACCTGGGATTGGTGTGTGTGTGTGTCTGTGTGTAAACATTTAGCTACTGATTCAATTTCTTTTTTTCTGATAGGTATATTCGGATTTTTTTCTTGAGACACTGTTGGTAAGTTTTTTTCCCCCAAGGAAATCAACTATTTTATCTACATTTTCAAATTATTGGCATGAGTTATTTCTACTGTTGTGCTCTTATAAATCTACTGTATATTTAATGATATTCTCTTCTCTTTCCCATTCCTAATGTTGTTTACTTGTACCATCTTCTTTCTCTTTCACCAGTTTGGTCAGAGGTTTATCAACATTATTAGTCATTTCAAATAATTTTTTGTTTTTTCTCTATTTTTCATTAAATTTTGTATTATTTTCTTTGGGATTTATTTGTTGCCCTTTTTGTACATTAAGTTGGTTGCTCAGTTCATTGACATTCAAACTTTCCTCTTTTCTAATACATACATTTAAGGCTAGAAATACCTTTTAGGTATTGTTTTAGCTGCATCCCACAAGTTTGATATGTGGTGTTTTCATTGTCACTAAATTAAACATTTGGGTTCTATCATAATATTTTCTTAAACCTATGAATTATTTAATAGTATGTTTTAAAGTATCCAAATATATGGGGAGTTTTGATTATGTTTTGGTGGTTTTTTTCTACTTCTGTTAGATTCTGTCAAGAGATCAGCTTTTTTATGAGTTTGGTTCTTTCGTTTTATTTTCTTTTCAGCCAAGTACAGGATTAAATTTTCTAAATATCTCATGAGTATTTGAAAATAATTTATAATTGTTGGGTGTAGGATTTGACATAATCCTAATATGGATATAATGCAATATAATGTGATAATGTGGACAAGCCACATTTTGTATATCTATTCATTAGTGGAGGGACACTTGGATTGTTTCATCCTTTTTGGCTATTAGGAATCATGCTGCTATGAACAATTATATGCAGGTTTTTGCAAACATGTTTTCAATCCTTAGGTAGACGCCTAGGAGTGTAATTACTGGGTCAAATGGTAACTATGTTTAACCAATTGAAGAACTGCCAAACTGTTTTCCAAAGTGGCTATATCCTGTAACATTGCTACCAGTGGTGTATGAGGGTTCCGATTTCTCCACATTCTCACCAACATTTATAATTTTCCATTAATATAAATTATGGCCATTCTAGTCAGCGTGATATAGTGTCTCACTGTGATTTTGATTTGCATTTCCCTAATGAATAGTGATGTTGAGCATCTTTTTTGTGCTCACTGGCCATTTATAGATCTTCTTTGGAGCAATGACTATTCAAATCCTTTGCCCATTTTTAAATTGGTATTTGTCTTTTCATTATTGAGTTGTCAGTTATTTTTTATATATTCTCAACACTGTATCCTCATCAGATACATGATTTGCAAATATAGTCTTCCATCTTGTGGGTTGTCTTTTCACTTTCATTTATGGGAAACTTTGTGACCTTTGATGCACAAAAGTTTTAAATTTTGATGAAGTCCAATTTATCTATTTTTTCTTTGGTTGCGTTGCTTTTGGTGTCATATCTAAGGAACTGTTGCATAGTCCAAATTTCACCTATATTTTCTTCTAAGAGTTTCTAGTTTTAGCTCTTACATTTAAGTCTTTGATCCATTTGAGTTAATTTTTGCTTATGTGTGTATTCTTTTGCACATGGCTATCTAGTTGTCCCCACACCATTTTCTCACTGAATGGCCTTGGCACCCTTATTGAAAATTAATTGGCCATAGATGTATGGATTTATTCCTGAGCTCTCAATTCTATTTCATTTATAGCTATCCTTTTTGTTTGTTTGTTTTAGATTGTTATTTATTTGTTTAAACACAAATACATTGAATACGTTTGACCTGTAACATTACGTAATCTTAAGGTGTAGAGTATCTTAATTGGATACATTTATATAGCATTGTAATATGATTGCCAATGAAGCAATATTTACCACATTACATAATTATAGTACACTCGTGTTTTATATATTCATTATTCTGTGCATTAGATCTCTGTGGCTTATTTACAACTTGTTACACTGATATCTATCCACTTTTAAGAGAAATATGTTAAATCTTCCATTGTGATTGTGTACCGATCATTTCTCTTTATATCCTGACAAAATAAGTAAGTAAATCTATTATATACATTAGAAATGAGGTGTGTTCATTAAGCAAAGAGCACGATCTTTGGGAGTTAAAGCCTTGAACATATGAGAGTTTGCAGTAATGGCAGGGCAGGGGACAGAGGTTGTGTGCACAATCACATTTCATGGCAAGAGGAACAGGAGGGGAGGCTGCACAGTGGCTGCTGTCCCCTTTGCAAGTTTGAGTGCAGGCTGCAGGTGCTTGGGGAGCACTGTGCTGCCAGCACAGAAGTAGGTGCCTGCATCTTTAGGCTCAGAGGCTGAAATGTTCAGGAAGCTGTCTTTTCTTGTTCCACTGAACTGAGCGGTCAGTTTCCCATTTCTGGTCAATTCACCAGCCTTATATAAGGTTATCAGTAGGATGGGGCCTCCCCCAGCATCCTGCTTGTACCATAGCAAGAGGTTTAATGTGCTTGAAGAATTGCAGTTCATGGAGACATCCTCTCCCTCCTGGATGGACATAAACTGAGGACTCTGATTCAGCTGTTGGCAACTCATGCCTGATTAGAAAGACAAAGGAAGGTATTCAAAATCATTTTTAGATCACCTTTCTCAGAGCTGTGATGGACACTCTACTCCCTAACTCCCTTGCCCTGCTTTTCCCTTTTCTCCCTCCCTCCTTCACGATTCTCCTTCTGTTTCCCTCTTTTCATAGACCCAGTTATACCTCACCTCCTTCCCTCACAGAATTTCTACCCCTTTAGAATTCCCTGATCAAGGCTCAGAAACCCTCAATACTCACATGTCAGCTGCAACCACAGGATTATTAATAAACCTTTAAGGAACATCCCCCTCACGTCTTTCAGCAAAGAGTTACTTCCTAAAAGGGTTTTTGCTTCAAGAAGCTCCTTTGGGCTTAGAGTAACACTGTAAATACCACCGTGATGTTAAAATATCTGTCCTGTGTATCAGCCAATCTGACTTCTAGGTGGAGGTTTCTTTGCATTTTGAGCTTAATTTGAAAGTTAATATGAATGGAAGCACTGCCCCCTTATGGCTAGTCACTAGATTGTTGTTCTTTCATTTAAGAGTTTTTAAAAAGAATTCTCCTATTTCTCCCATTCATCTGATGAACACTTATTGAGTACCCACTATCTGCCAGGGAGATATAGAGACATGAACAAGACAGACAGGAACGCTGCCCCTGGAAACCTTATAATATCTCTTTGGAAAATCAGTGAAAGCTAGACTTATGATTAAACATGGTGAACTAAAGACATATTTTTCTCTGTTCCTGTCTGAGAACCCGCTGGAATGAGAGTAAATTTTTTTTAGAAAGTTATAAACTCCAAAGGACTTATAGGACAGGTGAGGGATGACAGCAGGTGAGATGTTTTGGGAAATGAGAGTGAATAGACAAGTGGTAACTGGTTTAGACAACCGAAGGAAGTTGGATCCTAAGTGTCCACAGAGGGAAATGATTTTTAAAAATCCAGGTGTCCTGAAAGCCTAAAGTCTATTTTTATGAAGACATTTAATAAAGGGTCATAAGAGTCTGGGATGCTAGGCTCAGCTGAGAGTTAAGTGAGGCAAATACTTAAAAACAGAAGAACCAGAGCTGTCTTCTTTTGCTCAAATCACAGATTTATATCCCACTAAGTATGAAGGAGCATCTGGGATCAATAGACATTTGAAAAAAATCAACTTAACATGAAAGGCAAAGGCAAAAAAAAAAAAAGAGAGAGAGAGAGAGAGAGAGAGACAAGGACCCTTGGAGAGACAATGCAGGAAGAAGAAGTTTACTGTTGCTTATTAACACAGTGGTGTGAACATTCCAACTTTTCTTAAAGAAGAAAATAAAACTCTGAATAATAACAAAACCATATCTTCACAGGATGGAATTTTAGAGGGGAAGTTTTGCCTTAAAAAAATTGATCCCGAATCTTAGAATTTCAACCACCTAGGATCTGGGCTGAGTACCTGAGGAAGTCCTGATTTAGGTAAATGAACTTCCACCATGTACTGACCAGAGTATCTGTTTTATGGCCCACTGTGCTCCTCAGACTTAGGAGAGCAAGGAAATCTATTTCTGAGTTTCCAAGTGTCCTTTTCTCCTTCTAGTATCAATGCCAATTTTAGCTTTAGGTTTGCCTGAGATTCACTTCTGGTTGTGCATTTACCTTGTTTCTTCTCTATTCCTACTGTATAGTAGGCTTCTTAATATGAATCACTGCCCCCTACCAAGTAAAAATATTGATAACCTTACATTTCTTTTTTTGATGACTGAATTTTTTAATTGGGGAAATGCATTTTAAAAGAAAAAGAATAAACAAAAAACAGAAACATCTTCGTTTAGATAAAAACAAATTTGCATTAATCTGATACTATCTTAATGGAATGTAGCAGGCTCAGAGATGATAGGATGAGAGGAGTATCACTAGGGCTATTGCCCCGCCCCCCGTGATCATCACAGTTGCTTCAGTAAGAGCAATGAGGAGTTGTTGTTCCAGTCCTCCCTGAGACCTGCTGCCTCAGCCTTGATTGCATCCCCATTTCCTTGAGAATTCTGTCAATATATTTCTATCCCCGAAGGGAGAATAAGTCAGCTAGCGATGTGTGAGGGTGACGTCAACCACTGGGATAAACATGGTGTGCAATTCTGGGTCATCAATTTAAAGCTTTTTTTTTTTTTTGGTATATTGAAACAAATAAGGATATATTATAGAACATATCATATATTATATATTCTACAATATATTATAGATATATTATAATATATAATTAGATATATAGATATCTATATTATATATAGATATATATTGATATAGATAGATATATCTATATATAAAATATTATACATTATACAATATATAATATATGATATATTCTATACATTATAGAATAGAATGTAACACATGAATTTTATGAACATGAAACTTAAAGGAAATTTTATATATGTATATATAGGGGCCCATATCTCTCAGGTCTCCAAGAATACAGCCTCACTAGCTTAGACTGTTAGCAGTCATTTGTAGGGAAATTTTTTAAAACACTCAGGTTACTAAGATATATGTCATATATGTCTAAAGTTTGCAAACCACAACAACCTAAGAAATACCATTGCTGTGTATTCTAATTTATTCATTCAGATGATCTTCTAATTGGAATTGCTAATCAAGGCATAGCAAATGGTTGTAGTGATCTTGTTCAGGAAGAACATCCTGCAATAAAAGATTGAATTATTTCTATTTCAAGTTGTAAAAGAAGAAAGATACCAATCAGGAACCCCAGTAAAACAAAATGAAGTAACTATAGAGGGTACCCCTATAAAGTTCAGGAAACTGACAATTCCAGGGCTGCACACATTGGCTCAGGGGAGAGGTTTTGGGGTCCAAAAGGGCCTAGCTCAGTTACCTGGTAGGATCCGGAGCAGAATGCCCCAGTTTCCACCGTTTTCTGATATGCAGTTTGGGGAAGTGAGTGCAAAGTGTGACCTGCCTCCAGGCTCCAGGTCGGTGGGCAATGACCATGAGAAAATTTGTTCAGTGACACCTTATCAAAAGAAGTGGGCGGAGGTGAGACGAGTGGCCCCTATGTGTCTCTGGAGTGACTGTAGCCTCTGATGTGCTTCCCTAGAATTCAAGTTCTCAAAAGCGTTCCTTGATGGGAATTTTTCTGCCTCATCAGCAAAATGAAGATAATAATATCTCCGTTCGATGCCTTTTACTGTATTAAATCTAAATGAATATGGTTCTTTAAATGTGTATTGTACATAGTTATTGCAGTGATTGTTATGTAAATGATATCTGTCTTAGATAACAGATGCTGCAAATTATTATGTGTAGTGTCAAGCAGTAGAATCTTTATCCTTTTTCCTTTTTGAAGTATATTGTTATGAACAAATTTGAAAAAAAATGTCTTTTAAAAAAATAACTACACTATGGTGGTGGCACTCTTACTCACGGGAACTGCCCTACACATGGGCAGATGGCCTACGCTATGCCTTGGAAGTGTGGGAAATTGTTTTACCGTGAAACATCCTTCCTATCCAACTGTCACAGCAACTGAAAATGTACCATTTGATCTTTTCAATCTCCTCTAACATTCCTTTTCAAATACAATCTGGGGACAGCTAATCCAGCATGTTGCATTGAAATGTACATTAGGGTATAAACCACTCCATTTTAAAGACTGATTTGGGAAACGGATATGGAATCCATAAAGTGAAAGAAAATTATGGAAAGCAATTCAGTGACTAGAAACTTCAGGCTTTGGGTGGGCAAAAGGGGTATTAAAGGATCATGAGGTACACGAGGGGTTGGGTGAAAAGCAGGAGCAGAGATGGGAGGGAGGCGATAAAGGCACACGGATGGTGAAAGAGTAAAGACAAAATATTTACGTGTCCCAGTTCCATTCCATCTGGCCCTACATTCAGATCTTTCATCAACAACAATAAGACAAGTGAAAAAAGTCTGCAAGTTGAGCTCTGCCACAGGACTGAATATGACTTGTTTCTTTGTGAAGCTACATGAGAGGTGAAAGGCCAACTGGGTGTGGCTTCAGCCCGTGGGCAGTGAGAACAAGAGATGCCACGTTGTTGGAGAAGGAAGGCCAATATGAGACAAGATTAGGTATTGATCTACGTCTTTTCACCTTCTCTCTCTCTCTCTCCTGTGTCTATCCATCTGTTGGTCTACTTCTATATTTATAACATAAACTTAGAAAAAAGTATTGCCCCTGACTTTTCCCAGTATGACAATCTTGCTGTTCCAGTACTCATGGTATAGTCTTAATATGCCACAAACAACCCAATAAATGACTGAGAATTTCTTCCTATTAACAAGGTGTGTGAATAACAGATGGGAGAGAGTTTCCCTGGGACAATAAAGGCACAAGATGTGTGCATGGTTATGCAATCACTGACATTCATGCCATTCTCACCCCTGTTTGAGGTTCTACCTACTAAAAAAGTAACAATCACCAGAACCAACAGTAAAATTAAATTTCGGAATGAAGGTATAGCTTCCTTTGCTCTCGCTCTTTTCCCTCTCTTTTGGCAATGAGACAATAGCACCTTCCTTAGGCTCCTAATCTTGGCAAGTGTCCCAGACACTCCTCAGGAGCCCTGTGTCAGGGAGCATCTATGGTCCAGATGTATGGATGGGGACATCCTGTAGAGGTCTGGAGATCATTATGTGTCTCCTCTACAGAAGTAGATGCCTGAGTGGCTAGGCTGGGAGGCTGTGATATGCAGGGAACTTTGCTGCTTTTTCTCATCTGACTTGGCAGTTATTTTTCATTGACTCTTTTCTTCCCCAAATTTCCATAACACCATCAAGAAGATCAGACCTTCACTATGCTTTTGTCTGTACCAGTATAAGGCATGTGAAGTCTTTGATGAATTGTAGTTTATGGTGAAATCTTCTCCCTCTTGGATGATCAGGGACTGTGATCTGTGCTCCAGTTCTTGGCTACTGAGCCCTGTTCAAAAAAGACAAGGTAAAGAAAATATAGGAGACCCAATAAAATTTTCATGCCCATATTGGAAATGGTTTTTCTTTCTCCCGCCCCACTCCCCCCAAGCAGCAACGTTATCACGTCAACATAGAAGACTATTTCTTCTACTTGTTTCTGGCTCTCAAAATGGCCTTCCCAGGACAGAAGATAACTTAGTTCATGCCCTCAGGAAGCTGTGATCATCTCCTGACTCTCCTAGATTTAACCACATACTCATAGGCTGTCTGCAACTCCAATAGTACTTACAGAAGAGCCTCCATCCCTTGATTCCTTAGAAAACACAGCCGAATCAGGTTTTCTTGAATGGGTTTCCCCAGCAGAGGTTATTTTAGCTCAGTGGTCTCTCATTGGTGCAGGAGACTGCACCAATAAGAGACCAGACCTGGTTTCCTTTTTGTCCAGCACTGCGTAAACCTAACTCAAATACTTTTTAGACACTGCCATCCTTTGGCTAGACTGAGAAATGTTGAATAATTAATGATTTTTTCTAGAATTAATTTATATATGAGTTACATCTATTTATTGCAACAGAGTATGCTATTTCTTATGAGATATAGAAAATGTCCTGTAACCCTTGCATGCTTGAAACAGTTTCCTCTATGTAATTACGAGAAAGTGAAAAATTCTGCTCTCTGGAGTACTAATTATTTTTCAACATTTATCTCTGTCTGCTTTTGATTTCACTCTTTAAAAAAACTGCTATATTGAGGCATACTTGACACCTAATAAACTGCATATACTTAAAATGTACAATTTGATCATTTTTTACATGGGTGTACAAATGTGAAATCATTAGTACAATGAAGGTAGAGCATATGTATGACCCAAAAGTTCCCTTGTGGCCTTCTTATTTTTTTTTTTTAACATCTTTATTGGAGTATAATTGCTTTACATTGTTGTGTTAGTTTCTGCTGTATAACAAGTGAATCAGCTATACGCATACTTATATCCCCATATCCCCTCTCTCTTGTGTCTCCCTCCCTCCCTCCCTATCCCACCCCTCTAGGTGGTCACAAAGCACCGAGCTGATCTCCCTGTGCTATGCAACTGCTTCCCACTAGCTTTCTATTTTACATTTGGTAGTGTATATATGGCAATGCCACTCTTTCACTTCGTCCCAGCTTACCCTTCCCCCTCCCCGTGTCAAGTCCACTCTCTGCGTCTGTGTCTTTATTCCTGTCCTGCCCCTAGGATTTTTGCGTCTATGTTCATCAGTGATATTGGCCTGTAGTTTTCATTTTTTGTGACCTCTTTGTCTGGTTTTGGTATCAGGGTGATGGTGGCCTCATAGAATGAGTTTGGGAAAATTCCTCCCTCTGCTATATTTTGCAAGAGTTTGAGATGGATAGGTGTTAGCTCTTCTGTAAATGTTTGATAGAATTCACCTATGAAGCCAACTGGTCCTGGGCTTTTGTTTGTTTGAAGATTTTTAATCACAGTTTCATTTCAGTGCTTGCGATCGGTCTGTTTATATTTTCTATTTCTTCCTGGTTCAGTCTCGGAAGTCTGTGCTTTTCTAAGAATTTGTCCATTTCCTTCTGCTAACTTTGGGGGTTTTTTTGTTCTTCTTTCTCTAATTGCTTTAGGTGTAAGGTTAGGTTGTTTATTTGAGATGTTTCTTGTTTCTTGAGGTAGGATTGTATGGCTATAACCTTCCCTCTTAGAACTGCTTTTGCTGCATCCCATAGGTTTTGGGTCGTCTTGTTTCCATTGTCATTTGTTTCTAGGTATTTTCTGATTTCCCTTTGATTTCTTCAGTGATCTCTTGGCTATTTACTAGCTTTTGCTTGTCTTCAAACGTTTTAATTTCTCCATTGAATCTGAATGAGATTCACTCCACTCTTGCAGGGTGGAGTAATCTTGGTTGTAGGTTTTTCCCTTTCATCACTTTAAATATGTCCAGCCACTGCCTTCTGGCTTGTAGAGTTTCTGCTGAAAGATCAGCTGTTAACCTTATGGGGATTCCCTTCTATATTATTTGTTGTTTTTCCCTTGCTGCCTTTAATATTTTTTCTTTATTCAACTTTTGATAGTTTGATTAATATGTGAATTGGCGTGTTTCTCCTTGGATTTATCCTGTATGGGACTCTCTGCACTTCCTGGACTTGATTGACAATTTCCTTTCCCATATTAGGGAAGTTTTCAACTATTATCTTTTCCAATATTTTCTCAATCACTTTACTTTTCTCTTCTTCTTCTGGGACCCCTATAATTCGAATGTGGGTGCATTTAACATTGTGCCAGAGGTCTCTGAGACTGTTGTCGATTCTTTTCATTCTTTTTTCTTTATTCTGCTCTGCGGTAGTTATTTCCACTATTCTATCTTTCAGATCACTTACCCGTTCTTCTGTCTCAGTTATTCTCTATTGAATCCTTCTACAGAATTTTTAATTTCATTTATTGTGGTGTTCATCATTGTTTGCTCTTTAGTTCTTCTAGGTCCTTGTTAAACATTTCTTGTATTTTCTCCATTCTATTTCCAAGATTTTGGATCATCCTTACTATCATTACTCTGAATCTTTTTTCAGGTAGACTGCCAATTTCCTCTTCATATTTTTTGCTCTGATGGGTTTTTCCCTTACTCCTTCCTCTGCTGCATATTTCTCTGTCTTCTCATTTTGTTTAACTTACTGTGTTTGGGGTTTCCTGTTTGCAGTCTGCAGGTTCATAATTCCCCTTGCTTTTGGTGTCTGCCCCCATTGGATAAGGTTGGTTAAGTGTCGTGTGTAGGCTTCCTCATGGAGGGGACTGGTGTCTGTGTTCTGGTGGGTGGGGTTGGATCTTGTCTTTCTGGTGGGCTGGGCTGCGTCCGGTGGTGTGTTTTGTGGTGTCTGTGAACTTAATATTATTTTAGGCAGCCTCTCTGCTGATGGATAGGGCTGTGTTCCTGTCTTGCTAGTTGTTTGGTATTGGGCGTCCAGCACTGGAGCTTGCTGGCCATTGGGTGGAGCTGGGTGTTAATGTTGAGGCAGAGATCTCTGGGAGAGCTCTCACTGATTGATATTACATGTGGCCGGGAGGTTTCTAGTGGTCTAATGTCCTGAACTCAGCTCTCCCACCTCAGAGGCTCAGGCCTGACACCAGGCCGGAGCACCTAGACAACAGGGGTTTATTTTTGGGCTCTCCATTCTGCTCCATTGATCAATGTGTCTGTTTTTATGCCAATACCACAGTATTTTGACTACTATAGCTTTGTAATATAGTTTGAAATAAGCAAATGTGATGCCCTCAGTTTTGCTCTTCTTTCTCTAGATTGCTTTGGCCATTGGTGGTCTATTGTGATACCATACAGATTTCAGAATTGTTTTGTTCTATTTCTGTGAAAAGTGCCATAGAATTTTGACAGAGATTTCATTCAATCTGTAGATTGCTTTGGGTAATATAGATATTTTAACAATTTAATTTTTTATGTCCATGAGAACAAAGTATCTTCCCATTTATTTTTTCTTCTTCAATTTCCTTAATCAATGTCTTATACATTTCAATGTACAGGTCTTTCACTTCCTTATTTAAATTTATTCCTAAATATTTTCTATTCAATACAATTGTAAATGGAATTGTTTTCTTAATATCACCTTCTGATACTTTGTTATTAGTATGTGGAAACGCAGATGACTTTTGTGTATTGATTTTGTATCCTGCAACTTTACTGAATTTGTGTATTAGTTCTAACATATACTGACATCTTGTGGGCACGTCTCCCACTGCTACGCCAAATGATCTGATTTTCTTTTCACATTCTCTTTTATGTATGAAAAAGTGTACATTAAGAACTGGGGTAGGAAGTCTCTATGCTGTTTATTTTAGGTTGAGCAACGTTTAGTTCATAAGCAAGTTAAAAGATTTTTCTAATGGAATTTTTACTGGCATTTATGTGGCTTATTAGGATTACACCTGTCAAAGTTGTAGGTAATAAGTGTTCTCTTCTTCATTCTATGAGCTCATTGAGCTCGTAAAAACTGTGGTATCCAATTTTTAAAATTATTTTTAAAAATTATTAAATAATTCTTATGGAAAAGTACAGAAACTTATGTAGCAGACACCTTTGCCTCTAGCAATGAGAATAAACATATTAAATTTTTCTATGTTTTCTCTCTCTTTCTCTCTCAACATTATAGACAAAACTAAAATAGTAACTAACCCCTGGTACTATTTCTGTTTTTAAATTAATAACTACTATTGGGAAGCATGCATGTTTTTTAAAATTTTACCCTTGCAGATACGTATCACAAAACAATATATTATGTTGTGTTGTATTTTGATATTTCTCATAAGTAGTGTCATTTAGCATATATCATTCTGATGCTTTTTATATTCAGCATCTTATTTTTGTAAGATTCTTCTGAGAAAATACATATAGAACTATTTCTTTGTTTCTAATAGCCCATTGTATTTCCACTTCATAGGTAATCTACTATTTGTCCATTCCATTATTGATCGGTTATACTTCGGTTTATAGTGTTGTAATGACTATCCTTGTAAATGCCACCTCATTCAAATGTTGGTATTACTTTAATGTAGATACCAGGAATTGGAATTGCTGGATTTTTAGATATGTACAATTTCTTTATTAAATGGTTTAGGCCAATTGTTCTCCTAAGTGGTTGAATAAATTTTTCTCTGTGTGGTTGTTTTTCTCCAACTGGAAAATTTCAATAGTCTTCTTTCCCTATATTTGTGTCAGAACTTAATGTTATCAGATTTTAAAATTTTTGTTGATCTGACAGAATTGAAATAGTAATTTGTTTTAATTTAATCTCCTCTGATTACTACAGAAGTTGATGTATTACATATTCACTGGCCAAGGTCTATTTCCTCTTCTTTAAATTGCCTTTATTTAAATTAACTTTATTATCTGTTTCTATTTTGAATGTTTTTCTTATTTATTTATAGATGCTCCTTATATAACCTTAATTTCTAATATTTTCTTGACTATATTTTCTTAGCTAATACATCTTATTATGCACCTAATTTTTAATTTTGTATTGGGGCACACATGCAGGTTAAAAGCTCCCCTTCTATTATGAATTCTCTATGAATTTTTATTTCTAATTATTAAATTACTTTAGTAATTATAGATTTTGTTAGCTTTTCTATTTCTTTTTGAACTATTTTTGGTAATAAATATTTTCAGTGCATCAATCAGAACACTGAAATAAGAGACCAAGTCTTCTTCTTGCATCAATGCTTTCTTCAGATAGAAGAAGATTTTTCCTTGTTGGGGTCCCCTATGAAACCATTGCTGCTCTTATTTGAGATGTGTCTCATGAGGATCTTGAAGCCTTGGTTGAGATGCTGGACATACCAGTCTATAACAGGGATGCTGAAATATTCATGGTAGGGCCTCACCTGCCCTAAGGTCCTTTCAAAGGCAGAAATCAGCTCTAGGGTTGAGTCACTGCATGGGGCTGTCTTTCCTCCCATAAGATCAACATCAGATCAAGGAGATCCCTTCACAGTGAAGAGAAAATGTCTTTAAATATATTCTAAATCAGACAATTATTTTACATCATTACCCACACTTGATATAGCTGTCATTATATAGCCCACATAATGTGTGCATAGAAATCTCCTTGTGGTATTAACTCGCATTTCCGTGATGACTAATGATGTAGAACAGGGGTTTACAAACTTTTTCCATAAAAGGTAGAACAGTAAATATTATTGTCTTTGCAAGCCATTCAGTCTCCGTTGCAACTACTGAACTCTGCCATTGTGGCATGAAAGAAGCCATTGATGATACATTAATAAATGAGCTTTATTATGTTCCAACAAAACTTTATTTACAAAAATAAATGGCTGAACGGATCTGGTTCATGGGCCATATTTTGTTGATTCCTGATGTAGAGGACCCTATGGCTTCATAAGGTAATTCTACAAACATTTAAAGAAAAGTTAGTCCCCATCCTTCTCAAATTTTTCCATAAAATTGAAGGTGAGGGAATACTTCCAAAGTCATTCAATGAAGCCAGCATTACCTTGATACCAAAACCAGACGATGATACTACAAAAAAAGAAAAATACAGGTCCATATCCCTGATGAACATAGATGCAAAAATCCTCAACAGAATATTAGCAAACTGAATTCAACAATACATACAAGAATCATACATCATTATCAAGTGGGACTTATTCCAGGTGTGCAAGGATGGTTCAATATTCAAAAATCAATCAATGTGACACACATTAACAAAATGAAGGATAAAAATTATATGATTATCTCAATAAGTGCAGAAAAAGCATTTGACAAAATTCAGTATCCATTCATGTTAAAAGCTCTCAATAAATTTGGTATAGTGAGAACACACTATAAACTCTGAGCTAACATCATATTCAATGGTAAAAAACTGAAAGTTTTTTCTCTATGACAAGGATGCCTAGTCTCACCACTTCTATTTAACATAGCACTTGAAGACCTAGCCACAGTAATCAGACAGGAAAAAGAAATAAAATACATCCAATGGGAAAGAAAGAAACAAAACTGTCACTATTTGCAGATGACATAGTATGCTATATAGAAAATTATAAAGACACAACAAAACAAAAACTCTTAGAACTAATAAATGAAGTCAGTAAAGTTGCAGGGTACTAAATTAATATTCTGAAAGCTGTTGCATTTCTATACACTAATAATAACTATCAGAAAGAGAATTTTTTTTTTTTTTTGGCGGTACAAGGGCCTCTCGCGGCCATGGCCCACGGGCCCAGCCGCTCCGCAGCATATGGGACCCTCCTGGACCGGGGCACGAACCCGTGTCCCCTGCATTGGCAGGCGGACTCTCAACCACTGCGCCACCAGGGAAGCCCAGAAATAGAATTTTAAAAATAATCCAATTTATAATTGAATCAAAAAGAAAATTAAACTTAAGAATAAATTTAACCAAGAAGGTAAAAGACCTGTACTCTGAAAACTCTAAGACATTGATGAAAGAAATTGCAGACAATACAAATAAATAGAAAGATATTCCATGTTGATGGGTTGGAAGAATTAAGACTGTAAAAATGTCCATCCCAAGCAAAGCAATCTACAGATTCAATGTAATTGCTGTCAAAACACCCATGGCATTTTTCACAGAACTAGAACAAATAATCCTAAAATTTTTATAGAACCGCAAAAGATCACAAATAGCCAAAGCAATTTTGAAAAAAAGAACAAAGTTGGAGGTATCACACTCCCTGATATCAAAATATGCTGCAGTGGTATAGCAGTCTAAACTGTATGGTACTGGCACAAAAACAGAGATTCGATCAGTGGAACAGAATAGAGAGCCCAGATTTTAACCCGTGCACATGTGGTCAATCGATCTATGACAAAGGAGGCAAGAATAAGCAACGGGGAAAAGACAGTTTCTTCAATAAATAGTGTTGAACAAACTGGACAACTACATGGTAAAGAATGAAACTAGACATTTCTAGTGAGAAACATAATATTCTTAATATTTCTCACAACATATTCAAAAGCAGACTCAAAATGGACTAAAGACTTAAATGTAAGACCTGAACTCATAAACTCCTTAAAGAAAATATAGGCAATAGGCTTTATGACATTCATCTTTGCAATATTTTTTGTATCTGTCTCCTCAGGCAAGGACAAAAAAAAAATCCCCAAATAAGCAAATAGGACCTAATTAAACTAAAATATTTTGCACAGTTAATGAAACCATTAATACAAAAAAAAAAAGGCAACCTACCGAATGGGAGAAGATATTTGCAAGTGATTAGTCAAAAGGGGTTAATGTCCAGACTATATAAAGAAATTTTACACACAATACCAAAACCACAAATAATCTGATTAAAAAATAAGCAGAGGACCTGAATAGGCCTTTTTCCAAGGAAACATACAGATGGCCAACAGACACATGAAAAGATGTTCAGCATTTCTAATCAACAGGTAAATGCAAATAAAAAACCAATGAGATATCACCTCACACCTAACAGAATATTATAATCAAAAAAAAAAAAAAGAAAAAAACGAGTATTGTCTGGGATGTGGAAAAAAGAGAAACTCTGTGCACTCTTGCTGGGAAAGTAAACTGGTGCAGCCACTATTTAAAACAGTATGAAGATTCATCAAAAAATTAAAAATGTAACTACTCTATGATCCAGCAATTACATTCCTGTGTATCTATCAGAAGAAAACAAAAACATTAATTCCAAAAAGTTCCACAGCACCATTATTTCCAAAAACCAAGATACAGAAGCAACCACAGTATTCATTCATATGAATGGATACAGAAGATATACATATATATACCATAAGAAAGAATAAAATCTTGCCATTTGGGACAACATGATAGACCTGGAGGGTATTATACTTGGCAAAATAAGTCGGACAGAGAAAGACAAATACTGTATGCTTTCACTTATACATGAAATCTAAAAAGCAAAACAAATGAACAAATAAATAAAACAGAAACAAGACTCAGAGATACAGAGAACAAACTATTGGTTACTAGAGAGGAAAGTGGTGGGTATAGGGGTGAAATAGGTGAAGGGGATTAAGAGGTACAAATTTCAACTTATAAAATAAATAAATTAAAAGTATGTAATGTACAGCACAGGAAGGGAACAAACCCTGCCAAGACATCGATTTTAGCCAGTGAAACTGATTTCAGACTTCTTGCATCCAGAACTGCAAGAGAATAAATTTGTTTTAAATGACCAAGTTCATATATGAACATTGAGCAAGTTTTTTTTTTTTTTTTTTTTTTGCTTTGCTGCACTAGTAGGATGAGATGAGAGTATTTGCAATTGCCTGTTGGGACACATCATGGTGAGGCAGGCTTGAACATTCTTGAGACACCCAGCTAAGTCAGATAACATCTTTATTGGAGCGATTTTTCTCTTCTCGTTTCTTTCACTTTTTACCATTTTGGAGTTCAGCATATTGTGGTTAAATATTTATTTTAATTCTGTCCTCTTATGAGCTACTCGCCTAGCCCCAAGTTAGAGGTTCTAGTGCAGAAGGAGATATAGAATGAGAAGGGAAGATAAAGGCAAAATCCCAAATCTGTAGGGCCAAAAAGTGTCTGTGGTTAAAACGGTACCAGTGTAGGTAAGGAATAATAAACAGTGCAAATGAGGCATGGTGGCCTCAGGGTGTGATCCTGGTTGGAGGAGGGGCTGAGCCCCTCTGAGGCTTTGTGTACAGGCTGCAGGTGCCTGGGAGCACCGTGTTGCACAGCACAGAAGTAAGTGGCTGAGTCTGTGGTCTGGGAAGAGGAAATGTACAATGAGCCGCGGCGTTCGTTAAGGACTGTTGTGGCATTTAATCTTCCATTCTGCTTTGCCCCTGAAGGAATGTAAAACAGGTGGATGAAGTGGCCTCAGGATTCTGACGATACCACTGAACACTGTCAGCAAAGGTGGAAAAATTACACTACAGCGTAGAGCTGGCTCCATTCTGGAGACTCAGGGCTTGGGGACTCAGCTCCACATCCACCCCTTTCACCCCTGATGAGAAACAGAGAAACTGATGTGAGTGTTACTGTAACTCCGACAAATCCCTGAAAGTGCCTCATTGATAATAAGGATAGAAAGTGTGCAGAACTTGTCAGCCCCTCCTCTCTCCCTCAACGGTACAGCAGCTGCTCAGTTCTTCAGATTCCCCTGTGGGGCAGTCCCAACTCATAGCAAACCTGGGCAAAAAAAGCCCCAGCACAGTGCCCGCTAGCCTCTTCATGACGCTTTGCCTTGCTGCTGGGAAATTTTCACCTTAAGATACATAGATAAACCCCTGGGTGGTGAGTGTCATGACTTGTTCTGGATCTTCCTACTCCTGCAGCCAATCAGCTCACCGAACAAACCCTGCTCAGGTGACACTGACAGGAAACCACCCACCAGCCTCAAGACCACTGAGAACACTGAAATTAAGAACACAAGTCTTTCCTTTGCAAAAGAAAAAAGAAAAATAAATCTAAGATGCCCATGGGAACCAAACACTTGCAGGATTCTGTACTCTCTGTACTGTTTGCCTTCACAGAACATGCTAACATCCTGAAAATAACATAGGCTGAGACCCTGAGTCTTTTACGCTACTATGTCTCAGGAGATTTGTGTTCAGCTCCCACTGTAGTCTTAGTCACTGTGTCACTCAGAGCACAGAAGTACTTGGCCGAGTCTTTCCAATGGGCTGATGTTTTCCTCAGGTGGAAGGAGTTCTCACTCCTCCTAAATTCAGCCTCAAAACCTTTGATACCTGAGTCAAGGCTGTTTCCAGATGTGTACTTCAGGAGAAGCAGGAGTCCTTGATTGGGGTACTGCACGTACCAGAAGAGATAGGGTGGAACAGAAGATGAGTAGTTGCACCTCAGCTCCAGACGGGCTCCTTCAGAGAAAGTGATGTGGCCGTCAGGCTGGGTCACCGACTGGGCTCCGGCTCCTCCTGAAACATCAGTGCTGAATCAATGAACTCAGCCAGAGCAAAAAGTCTCTATTCAAAGTCAGTCCAAAGCAATGTTCCATGTGTGGACAAGAGAGTAAAATGGAACAGTACTCACTCAGGAATAGGAGCACCTCAAGCATCAAGGTGAACACCAAGGTCATGGTGGAGCAGTGAAGCGGCAGTGAGCTCCTTTCTAGCATATTCCCCACAAACAAGCCTGATGACTGGTGGACTTGAACCCAGGTTGCTCTGAGGTTGAGAAGGAATGACACAGGATTTAGATTTCTTCTTCTGATGGACGTTGTAGGGGGTATTAGGGAGAGAGGCTGTCTTAACAAAACTGTCTGCCTCTGGTGTCTGAGACGCTTTACATGTCATTGTATAAAAATAATGTTGTCAGAATATCTCTTTAAACTGTAGGGAAGGAAGGTTTGTGTGAACTTATTCTGGTCTTTTACAGAAAAGCCATTTCCAATTTAGGCAGCAGCGCCCTCGAGGGGCCAAAGAGGGAACTATGGAGAAGTTCACAATTTTTGTGAACCTGCCCCGCCTCCTTTCTGCCCTTCTATGGTTGAATTTCAATGCACCGTGATTATGTACAGAAGAGGATTTATGTTTTGTGGGCCCTGAATTGTATTAAATTGGGCTTTTTAAAAGAACACAAAATTGTGAATTAAAATTTCCCTGTGCTGCTGTATAGCACAGGGAACTATATTCAATGTCCTGGGATAAACCATAGTGGAAAAGAATATAAAAAAGAATGTATATATATGTATAACTGAGTCACTTTGCTGTAGAGCAGAAATTAACACAACACTGTAAATCAACGATACTTCAATTTAAAAAACTGGATACAAAATAATTTTTAGAATAAGAAATAAAATCACAACATATTACATATTTGGTTTTAGTATCCTGATTTAACTCTGAAGCCAGAAGGAAATAAACCAATATTTTTCAACTGCTGAAAGAGAAGAGCCATCAATCCAGAATTATATACACGTGAAATTACCTTCAGGAATAAAGGAGAAACTGAGACATTCTCAGATGAGGGAAAAGTAAGAAAACTGGTCACCAGCGGGCTTTCCCTAAAAGAATGTCTAAAGGAAGTTCTCTAAACAGAAATAAAATGATAAAAGAAAAAATCTTGAAACAAGAAGAAGGAAGAAAGAACACAATAAGCAAAAATTGGATAAATACAGTAAGCTTTTCTTTTTCTCTTGAATTTCCTAAATTATATTTGGTGGATCCAGAAAAAAATATAATACTGTCTAATGAGGTTCTAAACACACATGGAGGAAATATTATAGAAAATTATTTTATGAATAAATAAAATAGGGGAGAATAAATGGGTGTAAAGGGAGGTGACATTTCTATACTTCATTCAAATAGGTAAAATGATATTACCAATAGACTGTGTTATATATATATATATATATGATGTACTACTTAGAGCAACCATTTTTAAAAAGCTATACAATAACACACATCTAAAACACTGTAGGTAAATTGAAATATAACTCTAGAAAATGTTGAATAAATCACAGGAAGTCAGAGGAAAAAACACAGGGAACAAAAAACAGTGAGAACAAAAAATCAAATAAAATGGAAGATTAAGCCCTAAAATATCAAGACATTAAATGCAAATGATCTACATACACAAACTAAGACACAGAGATTGGTCTGCATACACTAATGACATGACAGTTCAGACAAAAAGTGAATTAAAAAACATGACCCAACTATAGCTGTCTAAAAGAAACTCATTTCAAATACCACAGTCATCTTGAAAGTAAAAGGATGGAGAAAGATATATTATGCAAACATTAATCAAAGGAAAGTAGTAATGGCTCTATTAATATCAGATAAACTAGATAGACTTCTGAACAAAGAAAATTACCAGAGACAGAGAGGAACATTATATACTGATGAAGAGGACAAATTACCAAGAAGGTGTAGCAATCCTAAATCTGTATGTACCAACTAACAGAGCTGAAAAATAAGTGGAACAAAAATTGATAAAACTAAAAAGAAAAATAGACAAATCTAGATTTACAGTTAGAGATTTCAATACCCCTCTCTCAACAACTGGTAGAACAACTTGCCAGAAAATCAGCAAGTATATGGAAGAACTCAACAAGACAATTAACGAGTAGGATCTAATAGTCAGCTATACAACACTCCACCCAACCACAGCAGAATACACTTCTTTTCAAGTGCCCATGGAATATATACCAAGTAAGTCTAAATCTTAGGGCCTAAAACAAACCTCAGCAAATTTAATGTAAACAAACTGAAATCATAGAGTATGTCCTCTGAACATATGAAATAAAACTATAAATAAGAAAAAGAAAGATACAGGAAATTTTCCAAATATTTGGCTACTAAACAGCACACTTCTTAATAATCTATGGGTCACAGAGAATGACTCAGGGGAAATCAAACACACATTGAATTGAATGGAAATGAAAATACAACATATCAAAATTTGGGGGACACAGCCAAAGAAGTGTTTAGAGTGAAATTTTTAGCACTAAATGCAAATATTGGAAAAGAATAAAAATCTCAAATCAATCATCTAAGTTTCCACCTGAAGAAACTAAAAAATGAAGAGAGAAATTAATCCAGAACAAGCATAAGGAAGAACATATTAGGAAGAACATAAAAGGAGAAATCAATGAAATTTAAAATAGAAAAACAATAGAGAAAATCAATGAAACAAAGAGCTGGTTCTTTAAAAAGATCAGTAAAACTGACAAACTTCTAGCAAAACAGACAAAAGAAAAAAATAACCAGGCACAATGTAAGCAAGCTAATTAGAAGTTGGGCATCCTATGTGATTGGTTAAGGGTGAACATTTGCTTTTCTCCAGTTGGTCCTGAGTTGGATGAACTTCCAAAATGTTATGCTAAGTGAAATAAGCCATGCACAAAAGGCCACATATCGTATGGTTCCATTTGTATGAGATATATAAAATAAGTAAATCCATGGTCGGAAAGCAGGTTCGTTTTTGCCAGGGGCATGTGAAAGGGGAGCATGGTGAGTAACTGCTCAATGGTTATGTGGTTTCCTTTTGGGGTGATGACAAGGTTTTGAAACTAGATAGAGGTAGTAGTTGCCAACATTGTGAATATACTAGATGCCACTTAACTGTTCACTTTAAAAGAGTGGGGCTTCCCTGGTGGCACAGTGGTTGAGAGTCCGCCTGCCGATGCACGGGACACGGGTTCGTGCCCCGGTCCGGGAGGATCCCACATGCCGCGGGGCGGCTGAGCCCGTGAGCCATGGCCGCTGAGCCTGCGCGTCCGGAGCCTGTGCTCCGCAACGGGAGAGACCACAGCAGTGAGAGGCCCGCATACCACAAAAAAAAAAAAAAAAAAAAAAAAAAAAGAGTGAACTGTGTGGAATATTGCTTAATCTCAAGAAAACTATTATTTAAATTGAAGTTGTTAAAAATATAAAGATCAAAGAATTCACAGTTTAATTTCAGATCATTTAATCAGATTTTGTACAGCTAATTGCCTCTGTCTGGAGGGAGAGTCAATGTAGAAAAGCCCTTAATGGAAAAATGTTCCCCAGCATCAAGACAGGACATGGTTGGAGCTCCAGTTGCAGAGTTTGCGTATTGATGGCAGGTGCCTGTTGTGCAGTGTGCCTCACAGCACAGAGGGAGATGGCCAAGTCGCTGGGCTGAGAAGTTGCAATGTAGAAAGCACTGTGTCTTGATGATTTATCCCACGAGGCTTTAATTCTTCCACTTGTTGTTCTCTCTGACTCGCCTGAATTAACAACAGGGATGTGAGCCCTTTCCCAGGATCTTGCCTAAACCACTGAAGGAAGTAAGGAGCGCTATCGGTGTAATTGCAGTTGAGAACGAAGCTTTCTCCCTCTCACATGGTCAAAGCATCAGGACTCTGATTCACGTCCTGTTTACTGCTCACCCCTGTTCAGAAAGAGAAAACAGAGAGACAGACTGGTTAGCGGCTCATTATTCTTTGGAAACTAATTTTAAGTTACCTTTTTCACTCTCCACAGCAACTCCCAGAAAACCATGCAGGTACCCCTCCCTGTCTTTCTCTCTTTTCCCTGGGGAGAAATATCCCGGGGTCTGCCTGTTCTTTGCCCATTTCTGGATCCCCCTAACTCACAGTCTAGTTGTAACCAAAGGAGGAGCAGGCCCAGGAATCTGTCCATTCTTTCTGTCACTTAGACTCACTGAGAACTGAATTCTAGTGTCTGTAATATTAGCAAGGGCTCACACGATAAATGATCTGCTTTGCTGTCTCTTATGTTCAAACATTTCTACAGGAAACATAGAGTCAGCCCAGCCAATGAGAGACAAGTCACGAAAGCAAGGAGGAGCGCACACAGATGCCCATCTGCAAAAAATGGGAGGTGGCAACGAAACACCGTCATCTCAGGACCAAGCCCAGCATTACCAGAGAAATGTTGATCTCTCCTCCTCCTCCTAAAGGAAAACAATGTTTAACGTATCATATTTGTAGAATGCTGCTAAGTCTGGACATAGAGAGAACTGTATAGCATAAATGTTTAATTAGAAAAGAAGAAATCTCAATTTCTACTGCACAGCTGCAGGTGCTCTCTTCAGATTCCTATAACTGCTCCCTCCTCTTGTCACTTCAGCCCTTCAGGACTGGTTGCCTTTAATTCACACTTTCTTGAAAATCCCTTTCTATCATTTCTCACCCATCAGATTGCAAGAAGAGCTAAGAATCATAATATTAATATTCAGTGTGTGTGATAATATCAGGAAATGAGCACTCTCATATCCAATAGCTGAAGTATAAGCTAATGAAGATTCATAAGTGTTACTTACATATAATTGGAGGCCAGAAATTCCACTTGTCTGGGAATTTTTTCTTAAGAAATAGCCTTATAAATACATTATAAAATTACACATTGAATGCAGGAGCAAAAAAGTGAAAATTTTTAAATATCCTTCAATACAAATATTCAATATGTTACGGTAGATCTATATTGCAATATACTCTACAGTTGTGAAAAAGAGTAAGGAGACAAAATTTCTGCCGCGCAAAGATTTTTCAGACTTATTCAAGCAAATCACAATACTTTACATGTAAGTGTGACTCCATTTGTATTTTTTTAAAGTGTGTTTATTATGGGTGTGTATGTAAATGAAACAGTTGAAATGCACTCACTAAATCTTTATCAGTAATTGAGAAATTACCAGGGACAAATCTAGGAAGTATCACTTTGTATTCTATATGCTTAAAACTGCTTTACTATTTTAAATAATTAAATATTAATTTATAACTTGTTTAATCATAACAAATAGAGAGCTTAATGACCAAAAAGAAAACTAAGGGGAAAAATGAAATGAGAAATATTAATATAATTGTCTCTTTCTAGCAAACTTTCAAGATTTATTTATTTCTCAAACGCATGTGCTGCAGTTGAAAAAACTGAGAGAATCCAGACATTTCTCAGAGGAATAATGTTCAACTTATGACCTTCACGCTGGACTTTCAGCAAGAATGAGAATATCAGATTGGAGAAGGGACACATATCCAGGGTCCTCCTTCTTCCTGCCCCAGTTATTTTCATGTACATTTTCCTTAATTTGTTTCCATTTCCTTCTTCTTATTTTGTTTTCCACCTTCTTCCATTAAGCTCACACTTTCTGTGTAATGTCCTCTTTAAATAGAAGTTATCTTTCCTTCCCCTCCAGGGACACAGGTGTGGCCAAGTCTGCCCCACTGTGTGTCTCTCACAGTGTAATAATGCACAATGGTACCTTCCAGGGTGACCCAGTGCAGGATAGGGTACTGGGCTTTCTGTCCACAGGGAGGGGCAGTGAAGCCAGTTTGTTGTTCTTTAAACTCAAATCAGATCCTGTGGGCCCTGGTTATACCATGGTCAATACCAGATGTTGTACTTATTTCCTCCCATGGTGGAGTGGGAACAGGGTGTGTTCACTTCTTCTCCTTCAGCACTATCCAGGGACTTGGACTGTGTGGTCTTAACATTAGGCAAAATCCCTAAGCAAGGGAGGGAATTATATAATTGTCTCCAGATCCTCAAGGCAGATTTTCAAGATCAAGATACAGTGTCTCTAGAACTTTCCTCTCTGACTCCCATCCCCTACTTCAATTTTCTCTCATTTCCATCCTACGGAAAGAGCAGAATATCACTAGAATTATCTAGACTCACTGCTCAAGAGGCAGGACTCCATTGCTTTCTCCCATTTTCCCTTAGGTTCAATGAATATAAGAAAATCTTTATAGCAGGGAAAACTCTTCTGTGATCACTGAGACTTATGGGTTGAACTCTGTCCCCTTCACATTCAAGTGTTGAAGTGCTAACCCTCAGTACCTCAGAAAATGACCTTATTTGGAGATAGGGTCTTAATAGAGGCAATCAAGTTAAAATGAGATCATTAGGATGATCCCTAAGCCAATATGTCTGGTGTTATTATAAATGCAGAAATTTTGACACAGAGACACACATAGTGGGAAGATGATGTGAAGAGATACACAGAGAAGATGGCCTTCCACAAGCCAAGGAGAGGAACCTGGAACAATTCTTCCCTCACAGCCCTCAGAAGGAATCAATCCTGACAACACCTTGATTTCAGATTTCTAGCCTCCAGAACTGTGAAGCAATACTGTACATTTCTGTTGGTTAAGTCACCTAGTCCATGGCACTTGTGATGACAGCCCTAGCAAACTAATAGCCTGGGTTCAATGAAGCCCTTCACACTGAGGATGTGACTTCCTCATAAAGTATATAGGTGTTATCTGAACTCTTGCTCTAAGCATCTTGAGTGAAGGACAGAAGGACAAATGGAGGCACCAAGTCCCCTTTCCAATGCTTTGGTTTCAGATACCACCCTTTCTTAGGCTCAGAACACTCACTCAGGTTCAGGAGCACAGTCACTCCATCACCAGCCTCATACTTCAAGCAGACACTAGAGTCCAGGGCCCCTAACTCAGCCCCTGTGTCTGAACCTGGGCTGGGGGTGGTAACAGAACAGACATATCAGGTGCATTGCTGCAGCCCAGCCCTCCGCTTGACAGCTGTCAACCCAGGGAATCCCCAGGCCTGGAGTCAGCCAATGAGCTAGTAGCTCCTTCATTGATATTGATACATCCTCCGCAGGCTTAGTCATGTCCCTAGAACGAGGGTAAAAATATAAAACAGGCATCTACTCTCAACCCAGGGGTTCCCTTGAGAGCACTACTAAGTTTTAAACTCTAAGGGGCTGATTCTGAAAGAGGAAAATAAAAACCTCAAGGCCAGGATCCACCCAGAACCCTTTTCTTATTGCTTTTTCGCAACCCCAGAGAAAGAAAAGATCTTATTGGTGAGCTGATGCTCTGAGGAGGTCAAAGGATTTTTCTTTACGTTCGGGAAGAACACCAAGTCTTATACAGCCTTGAGAGGAGGGGGAAAGTCTCCCTAAAAGACAAGAAAGATGGGGCTTCCCTGGTGGCACAGTGGTTGAGAATCCGCCTGCCAATGCAGGGGACACGGGTTTGAGCCCTGGTCAGGGAAGATCCCACATGCCGCGGAGCAACTAAGCCCGTGAGCCACAACTACTGAGCCCTTGTGCCTCAACTACGGAAGCCCACGCCCCTACAGCCCGTGCTCCACAACGAGAGAAGCCACCGCAATGAGAAGCCCGCGCACTGCAACGAAGAGTAGCTCCCGCTCTCCGCAACTAGAGAAAGCCCATGCTTTGCAACGAACACCCAACACAGCCAAAAATAAATAAATAAATTTATTTAAAAATTAAAAAAAAGAAATACTTTAAAAAAATGACAAGAAAGAGTAAATGAGACTCAGATACAGAGGGTGATGTGCTCAAAGTGATTGAGAAGGTTAAGGTCAGATCCTAACCTAGAAGCCAAGTTGCCCGATTCTCTGGTCTCCTAAAATGTTCCTAGGGATCATGTGTTACTAGGAGGGCATTTATAGACAGCATGTCTTGGTATAAAGGAAACAGTAGACCTGGCACTCATCCTTACACTCCACAAACCCTGTTCATAACTAGTCTTTCCCCATTCTCTGTGTGTGCCTAGTGGTCCCAACACAGAGTGGACTGGCCAGGAGGAGAGAAAGGAGGGAAAAAAGGAAAGGCACTGTAAGAAAGAAGGGGGAGTAGCCTTGAAAACATTTTCTTGTTGTCTTCTCAAGTTTAAGAGAACTCAAAGAGATTGAGGAAAAATAATTCTCTTCCCATTGGAAAAAAAATAATACTTTTCTTTGTTCCTACAAAAAATTGACAAAAATGGATCAATTAAGCTGGAAAGCTGCATAGCCACTTCCTGTCTTCCTCTTTGTGTGTCATCCCATTTTAAGTTGAAAGAAAACCTTTCATGATGGATTGGGACAAGGCCAGGAATCATTGAATGTTTGGAAGCTGTGCCCAGACTATTCTGCTTATAATAAAGAGAATAAAATATATCATTTGTCATAGTTTCCACATGACTTCAATATTGCATGTGAGCTAAAATATTTAGTTGAATAATAATGAATATATGACATATCAAAACATGTGGGATACAGCAAAAGCAGTACAGAAGGTCCCTGACTTACGGTTTTCTGACTTTATGATGGTATGAAAGTGATATGCATTAAGTAGAAACCGCACTTCAAATTTTGAATTTTGATCTTTTCCTGGGCTAGTATGATGCTCTCTTTTGATGCTGGACAGCTCCCAGCCAGTCACTGGATCACAAGGGTAAACGACCATCACACTACTACAAACGTAAAATAAATAGCTAGTGGGAAGCAGCTGCATAGCACAGGGAGATCAGCTCGGTGCTTTGTGACCACCTAGAGGGGTGGGATAGGGAGGATGGGAGGGAGGGAGATGCAAGAGGGAAGAGATATGGGGACATATGTATATGTATAACTGATACACTTTGTTATAAAGCAGAAACTAACACACCATTGTAAAGCAATTATACTCCAATAAAGATGTTTAAAAAAAAAAACAAAACCGTTCTGAACCCAGACAACCCCTCTGCTTTTTGTTTTCAGTACAGTATTCAATAAATTACATGAGATAGTCAGCACCATATTATAAGATAGGCTTTGTGTTAGATAATCTTGCCCAACTGTAGGCTAATATAAGTGTTCTGAGCACGTTCAAGGTAAGCTAGCCTAAGCTATGATGTCCGGAGTTTAGGTGTATTAAATGCACTTTTTTTTTTTTT
>NC_041224.1:106602885-106623193 GCF_002837175.3 Physeter macrocephalus | reverse complement strand
GCGGGCCTCTCACTGTCGCGGCCTTTCTTGTTGCGGAGCACAGGCTCCAGACGCGCAGGCTCAGTAGTTGTGGCTCACGGGCCTAGTTGCTCCGCGGCATGTGGGATCCTCCCAGACCAGGGCTCAAACCCGTGTCCCCTGCATTAGCAGACAGATTCTCAACCACTGCGCCACCAGGGAATCCCTAAAAGCACTTTTGACTTAAGATATTTTCAACTTATGATGGGTTTATTGGGACGTAACCCCACTGGAAGTCAAGGAATATTTGTAATTAGAGGCAAATTTATGGATTTAAATTATATTTGTTAGGAAAGAAGAAATGTTGAGACTCAATTGTCAAACTTTCAACTCAAAGAACTAGAAAAAGTAGCAAGATAAATAAAAGAAAGTAGAGGTAGCAAATAATAAACTATGAGCAGAAAAAACAAAATTGACCAACTTTCACAAGAAAAAAAACAAATATATAAAGAACCCCTTACCTGTTAAAGTAACTGAATCCATAATTGAAGGATTATTAAGTTTCTTTCATAAGTGAAACTCTATGCTTAGATGGCTCACTAGTGAACTTTCTGAAAATTAAAAAAAATTATTAAAAACCCTGCACAAATTCTTCTATAGATAGAAAAGGAGCCATAAATTGCAACTTATCTAATGAGCTATTATAATCTTGATATCAAAATCTGACCTAAACATTTTAATGAAAGAAAAAGTTGAATACCAGTATCACTCAGGATCCTGGACAGAATGAACAGTAATCTCTGCTGTCTGGCTATGTCACAAGATTTCTTTCTCCATAGGACCACTTGGAAAGAGATTCTGGGTGCTAAGTAACTACTTCTTCGAGGAGGGAAAACAACAAAGATGCCCCGATTCCAGAGCCCCAGCTGAAGGGTTTGTGTACAGACTGCAGGTACCTGGGGAGCACTGTGTCTCCACAGCACAGAGGTAAGTGGCTGAGTCTTCAGGTTTAGGAGCTGCGATGTGCAGAGAACTTCCCTTCTTTAACAAGGTGGCTTTTAGTCTTCCTTTCTGCTTTTCATCCCCAGCTGAGTAAAGAAGGAAGAGAAGTTCGGGTCCTTTCCCAGGATCCTGTCTATACCACAGTAGCCCTCTAAAATTGCTGACCGTGTAGCTGCAGTTGAGGATGAGACTGTCTCCCTCCTGGATTTTCAGGGTCTGAGGACTCTGCTTCACCTGGTCTTCTCCCCTCAACCCTGTTCAGGAAAACAAAATCAGAAATGATACAAAGCTTTCAGTTCAGCAGTTTTGAAGAATTCCGACAAGAAACCTGGGATGAGCTAAGACTAAAACCCTCTCTCTCTTCTCTCCAGCTTTGGATAAATGTGCCCTTTTGGTTCTCATCTCTTAACCTCCAACTTACAGCCAAGCTGAAGCCACAAGACTATGAATGCACATTCCAGCATGTTCTCCATCCTGATATCACACTCTTGATACAATTTTAATGATTCCAAATCTTCTCCCCTGAGGAGCTGCTCCTGTGTCTTAGTTCTCCTTCTCTAATGCACAAGATAGCCTTTCTGTTGGTGGCTCAGCCAATCAAGAGCAAATCCTCTAGTAGCTGTCATGCTTTTGACGGTTAAGGCCCTGGAGGAATGAGAGGAGTGGAACCACTGCCACCTGGTGGTCACAAACACAAACATCTCACAGGACCCACACCATGCCCCCTACAAAGACAAAAGTTGAGGGAAGGACATTTTTTATATTGGTGGGCATAGTGCATATAAGGTTTAAAGCAGTAATCAGAAAAGCCTTCTCTGCCTGCAATTTGAATCGTTTCATTGTTCCTTGTTTGGCTTTTAAAGCTAAACTGCTACCAGAGGTTATAAAAGTTGAACCCAAGCATAGGTGTAATGGATTGTTTCTCTTTATAGTACACAAGAATCTCAGCAGGTGAGACCTTAAAAGGACTAGAGTGCTGAAAAAAGCGGGGGGATAGAATAGCTGCGGATATGTCTGGAGACCTCTTTGACAGAGAATTGGGAACATAAGTTAAGAAATCCATTGCTTCCAATAATTTTATGCCTGGCTACAGGGACCAAGTGTAACTAAAACTCAGGGTCACGAACTTGATAGATCTTAGGAGGACAGGAGGGAAGGGCATGGCAGAGGGAAAGGAGAGCTCTCCATTCTAGACCCTGGAGAGATCAGAACATCACAGGGCAGAGTGGGGAACAGTAAGATACGTATGGCAAAACTAGTATTGTTTAATTTGTTTGGTTCTATGACACTCCATTGGGTTTTGTCATTGAACATGTGTTGATGTTGCAGAGTTGACCACCATTTATATAAGCTCTCCTCAGACTTGTCCGAAGAGCACACTCTACCCCCATCAGCTACAACCCAGAAAAAGAACATCAACTCTCAGACGCACTGCTTTGATGTCACTTCATCCCTCACCCACTCAGGGACTAGAAAAGAATAAGCTGCACAGAATTTATTGCACTAACAGTGTAGGTAAGGGGTTTGTTCTTCTTTGACTTTTTCTTTGAAAATCTGATAATTTCTCAGTGATCTAAAAGTCATTAAACTAACTTGTATCCATTTTCTCATCCTTTGATTTGATTTATTCTAGTCACACTTAGCAAACTCTGACTCTTACAAATCATATTTAAAAAGCTGTTTTTCTCTGTTTCTGAATTTGTATCTCAGAAAGAACGTGAAAAAGATAACTGCAAGATTAATGCAGGAGCTCTTTGTAGGATAGATTCTAAAAGAACCCAGAAGCTGAATGTGTGATGTGTAATGAAACCAAGGAGATGATTTACATGAAATTTGTTTGTAATTTTAAAAAATTTTTAATTTGAAATAATTATAGATTCATGGAAGTTTCCAAAAATGTACAGGGAGGCTCTGTGTACTCTTCACCCTGTGTCCTCCAGGGGTGGAGGAAATTAACATTGGTACAACCCACAGGGCCTATTAGATTTCCACAGTTTACATGCAGCCATTTGTGTGTGCGTGTAGTTCTATGCAATTTTACACATGTACAGATTCATGCATTCATGTATATCACATGTATAGGTTCACTGCCACAATCAAGATGCACAACTGTTTCATAACCACAAGGCTTCCTCACGCCACCCCTTTGTAGCCACACCCACCCCTTCCCTCGTCATTAACCCCTGACAATCACTAACCTGTTCTTCATCCCTACGATTTTAATAATGTTATATAAATGGAATTATATAGAAGTAAGCATTGAGATTTTTTTCACGCAGAATGAGTAGTAAAAACATGAGATTTATCCAGGTAATAGTGTGTATCCAACCTGTTTGTTTCTTTTTATTTCTGAGTAGTATTCCATGGTAGAGATGTGCCACAGTTTGTTTAACCAGTCACCTACTAAGGGACATCAAGTTTCCATATTTTGCCTGCTACGAATAAAGCTGTTATGAATATTCAGGTACAGATTTTTGTGTAAATAAAATCTTTTATTTATCTAGGATAAGTGTCCAAGTATGCATTGCATGTTTAGTTGTTTTTTTTTTTAAGAAGATGTTGGGGGTAGGAGTTTATTAATTAATTAATTTATTTTGGCTGTGTTGGGTCTTCGTTTCTGTGTGAGGGCTTTCTCTAGTTGTGGCAAGCGGGGGCCACTCTTCATCGCGGTGCGCGGGCCTCTCACTATCACGGCCCCTCTTGCTGCGGAGCACAGGCTCCAGACGCGCAGGCTCAGTAGTTGTGGTTCACGGGTCCAGTTGCTCCGCGGCATGTGGGATCTTCCCAGACCAGGGCTTGAACCCGTGTCCCCTGCATTAGCAGGCAGATTCTCAACCACTGCGCCACCAGGGAAGCCCGCATGTTTAGTTTTACAAGAAATTGCCAAGCTATTTTCCAGAGTGCCTGTATCATTGTATATTCCCATCAGCAATTTATGAGTGATCCAGTTTTCGCCACGTTTGCCAGAATTTGGTGTTGTCACTATTTTTTATTTTAGCCCCACTGATAGTTGTATAGTGATATTTCATTGTGGTTTTAATTTGCATTTCTCTGATGGCTAATGATGTTGAACATCTTTTCATGTGATGATTTGCAACCTGTATATCCTCTTTGGTGAAATATCAATCTGAGTCCTTCGCCCGTTTTTCTAATTGGTTGTTCGTTTTCTATACCATTTAGCTTTTAGAGTTCTTTATATATTCTGGATGCAAGTACTATGTCAGATACATGGTTTGTAAATATTTACCCCCAGATTTACTTAGCCCCAGCCCTGAAGATTTTCTCTTATTTTTTTTCAAGTTTCATAGTTTATATTTTACATTTAAGTCTATGATCCATTTTGAGTTGATTTTTATGATGTATATTTTTAAGAAGATCTTTTTTAGAAAAGAGGAGTCTGTCATCATCTTTGTCTTAAGCTTTACGTATTTGCTGTTATCAAGTAACTAGTTCAAAGCAACATAACCAAAATGTAGCTTGAGCACTTCTCATAGAAGACTGAAAAAAACTTTTATGCTTTGAGCCTGTGAGTTTCCCTTTTTATACTTACTGTGATTTCTCTAAATTAAAAGTAAAGTTAAAACTATAGTACAAACCCAAACCCTTCTCAACATATCAGCCTCTGAAATCATCTATCATGTATTACAGGGCAATGTTTTCTAGTATAGATTTGGAAAATGGTTGCATCTATCTTATGATCAAGGATAACTGTAATCTTTCCTAAAATTCACATTCTTTTAAACTTTAAAATTCTCTGAGAAAAAAATGCCTATTAATATTTAAGTCATCAAAGTGAACTAAAGTGAGAGTCTCTTCCTTGTCTATAACTTCTTTCCTATAATTGAGCATGTGTTTCTTGAAAAAGAGAATATTCTCTACAAATTGTCACAAGAAAGAGAATTCCCTCTTTCTGTTATTACTTTTTGCTAAAATTACATGCTTCCATCTACCTTTTTTCACAGTCACCATTCCAAGGTCAAATAGCTCTTTTCCCCAAGGATGTAGTGATTCTTCTTTCTACTGTGCCAGGGGCAGAGTCCTGATTTTGCTCTCATAGGAGAACTTTTTAAATACCAATATTACAATTGAGGATAATACTTCCTAAAAGTTTTCTTAAGGGTTGAGAATCCAGGAACTTAAAAGGATTCTTGATTGAAATAATTCAGCCCTTGGAACCAGAATCAGGAAATTAGAAAAACAGACAAGACATTTTTCTTGTCTCAGGCTAGGACTCCCAATGGTAGGAATATCTACCCCAAAACTAGGCCACTAGACTTGAAATTAAAAATATACAAAGAAGCAGAACAAGTGATGGCAATGGTAAAGATAAATAGAAACAGATAGTTTAACACCATCCAATCGTACTCACGGGCAACATCTAGTGTATGGAGAACACCTATTACACAAAGGTCATTTCCTTTGAGCCCTAGGAATTAGGATGGAAAGGAAGAGTATTGGGACTCAAAGAAAACTAAGTTAACTGTGATTTTTCTTTTGGCCTGGACCACTCCCCCACTCTCCGCCCACTACCACCCTTAGCTTTATAGGACTCATAGCTCTAGCCACAGGAAATAAATATTTGAGGCTGAAATTCTAAGATAAAAGCTCTAGAGAAGAAAGCAGAAAAGAGATAATACAGGAGTACGTCATCACCAGGTGAAACTGGAAGAATCACCGATAAGAGGGACTTCCAAGTCCACAAGAAAATGAATTAGATATACATCTTCCTATAGACTCACTCAGGTGATGAAGGTGGCTCTGTCTACGCCAACAAGAGGGAGACCATCCAATTGCAAACTTGAAAATAGTACCATATGATGAAAATCTGTACAAACAGAAAGGGTATTTATGGTACATGGAAATAGAAGTATTCTTATGGTGATGAGAATTGGACGAATACAAGAACTAATTGATCCACAATTATCTAACAGCATCCAAAGGGTAGAAGCTCTGTATCTGTTGATATTATCAATTAATTCATTCTTCAGTTAACCAATATTTAATGTGCAACCACTATGTGCCATGTACTGTGTAATGTACAATACATACATGTTTCCTGACTGTAGGGAACTCACAGTTATAGGCATAACAGGGATTTTTAAAGTCTATACATAAGTATAGATATAGATGTAGATTATAACAACATATTAATTGCAACATTTCCTTTTGTCTTGGACTTGGAAGAGAGCCTTCAGTACATGAGAACCCATGGAGAGAGTCCACAGTACATGCTTGGGTACACTTCCAAAGCATATATGAAGTGCATTTGTTCAACTTTCCTTAGCCTATTATGCAGACTAATGATACATGAGAAAACTGATAATTCACTGAAGAGTTAGAGCAAACAGAAGTGAAGCTGTGATGGTGTGTCTCCCTCAATCTTCCTCAAGCCAAGTTAGAGGAGATTCAGAAGATTGGTTCAGAGAGTTTGAAATGAATCCCCTGGAGTTTGGAGGATTTAGAGGGCCACACTAGGCTGCAATGACAATTTCTCTCACTTTCCTATACTTATGGCCAGAATGCTGATGACTCTGTTATTTTTATCTCTGTGTATATGTGACAGAAAGGTGGCTCATACTTGTTAAATTGAGTGAAAAGCTAGAGAAAGTAGATGATGAGGTATGACACAGAGTCATGTAGACATGAGTAAAATGTCAGAGAGAGAGAGAATAACACAAAGAGAGGACATAGTCTAGAGCTAAACCTTGCAGATGCGCAATAGTTAATGACTGGAAGGGAGATGAAAGTGTGTGCAGGAGTGAAAGAGGAAACAGCCCAAGAAGTAGGTACAAACCTCAGAGAGTGTTTTGTCAGAGAAGAAGCTGTTTCTCTAAGAAAGAGAGAAACTTTCTCTAAGGAAGAGAGGATTTGAAGCAAGAGTAAACGGTCACAACTCGTGTCAAAAGTTTCTGAGAGGTCAGCAATGATGAGGTTTGGAAGTTTCGGTTGATTTACCACACAGAGGTTATTAGTACTCTTTGAGGGCTTAGCTAGTGGAGGAATTAAAGCCAGATATATGTATACCCTTTAATCCAGAAATTCTAATATATACGCCCAATAGCAGTGTGTAAATATGTTCACCAAAGAACGTGTATAAGAATATTCATAATAACACTATTGAGAACAGCCAAAGGCAGGAAAAATCCAAAGAACCATTTAAGCAGGTAGCTAAATAAATTCTGGTATGTTCATACAGCAATGAGAATAAACAAACTAAACTGTATACAACATGGATGACTCTTAGAAATATGATATTAAGAAAAGAATCCAGATAGAAAAAAATCCAAACTATATTATTTTAGTTGTATAATGTTCAAAAATGGTCAAAACCAATCTATCTATGGGACTGTGGTTTCCTTGGAAGGTTGGTAGTGACCAGAAGGGGATAAAACAGGGCTTCTGAAGAGCAAAATTACAAGCAAGAAAGAGCAGCAGACCCAGCTTCAGTCTCTGGGAGCTCACGAATTGTTCAAATGAAGCTTCACAAAGTCCCTTTTTTAACACCAGGACAGATTTGGGGTTCAGTATGACAAGCATCAACTATAGCAACACAGGTTGCAACAGGGAAGTCATTGAGGTTTGGGGTCTTTCAAGTTTTTCTAATCACGTACCAGAGATCCAACATTAGTTGACTGCCATTTTCCAATCAGATATATGCCATGTCCATAAATTCTAGTTTATTTGCAATGAATAATCTAGAAATATCCTGGATGTCCTGCTAAGGTCATTCTGGATAAGAACTTAGTACAGAACAACTCCTAAAAACTCCTCTTTACTCCTCCATCTGGAGCTAAACTGTAAAGCAAAGCCTTCGTGTAAGAGAATTTTCTGTAACAGGCAAAATATGAGTATTTAGTAGTTGTAGAGTGAAAATGTGCTATACTCCAGGGTCACAGAAATGATCGGGGAGCCCATACCAGAAAGATTAAAGGTAAATTCCTATTCACCTCCTGGGAATTATCAAGGAAATCATCAAATACCTGTGTGTTCATTCCAGCATTATTTGTTACTGTGAGTAAAACAATCTAAAAAGCTAGTAGGATGGAATTTGCCAAAAAAGTATTATAAAATCATACATTGGAATATCGCCATTAGAATGTGTGATTTTGATCTGTAAATAATGCTGTGCAAATAATTATTTCACAATATACTGTTGGGTAAAAACACAGAATGGAAAACATCCTATAAGATGTGATTCTGTAGCAGAGTTTTTCCTGACTAGTAGAATTTTTGAGTTGTTCTGTTTTGTTTTTAGTATTCCTTCTTTGGATATTCTATTTTATCTGCATTAAACATGCAGATTTTGTAATTGCATATAGAGAATGTGATCAGGTAATGGGGCTGGTTCTGAGCAAACTGAAGAGCTTCATTTCTCCTTGGTGTCAAGACTTGTGGTGACATTTATTCTATGTACATCATTCCAAGTCATTCATGGTACAGCATGAGGCAATGGGACAGGGAGAGTCCAAGAAGTGCCATTTAATAGCGACTTCAGATCTAACATGACAAGACTTAGTCAGCAATGCATAAATATTTGTGCAGTGAACCTAAAAGTCTAACAATTCAGGTGCAGATTTGGCCAAATATTACTGAATTTTTTTAAACCAAATCACTTGCTTTAATATAATCACCATAAAAAAGTTTTAAATTTTTTTTGGCAAATGATCTACTTCAAGATGAAGAATTGAAGATAAAGATGCTTTTGATGAATGACACTTTTAGATATGTTCTCTAAGCCAGAGAGATAGCATTTTCCTTAGAGTGAGGTTTCCACTTCTAACTCCCCTGCCCCACTGACACGGCCCCTGCCTTCTCCTGTCCTTACTGAGAATCTCACTAAGGTTTTCATAGTTGGGGGACACCTCACGTTGAGACCTGAGGTTTCTGTGGGGTTCCCACAGGCACTTGCATCACTGTGGTCTCTCAGAGCACAGAAATACACCGCTGAGGGCTCCCCTGGTGGCGCAGTGGTTGAGAGTCCGCCTGCCGATGCAGGGGACACGGGTTCGTGCCCTGGGAGGATCCCACATGCCGCGGAGCGGCTGGGCCCGTGAGCCATGGCCGCTGAGCCTGCGCGTCCGGAGCCTGCGCTCCGCAACGGGAGAGGCCACAACGGTGAGAGGCCCGCGTACCGCAAAAAAAAAAAAAACACCGCTGAGTCCCCAAGCTGCAAGGCTGTGATGGTAAGGCTGATGGAACTGGCCGTTTTCTGGAAGTTCAGAAACTACCGACCCTCTGTTGTATTCACTCATTGTAAGACTCCTGATGAATAAGGAAAATCATTTCCCCACTTGGTGGTTGTTTGTACCAGAATAAATAATAACTATAACTACTAGCTTCATATACACAATCCAAGGTTACATCCTCCTCCAGCATAGAAATTTCTGGCTGGTCTTGAGTTACTTTCTGGACTGTGATGGATCCTGGGGAGAAGAAAAAATTTTATATATATAATATATATGGAGAGAGACAGACAGAGAGACAGAGTTCACTCCAAGGCATTGGTTCCTGGGGAAATTTACATTGGATAAAGTTCCTTGTCTGCTTAATGCTATCACAGCAAGTTTCCTGGTGGACAAAATTTGTCCAGCTGTACATGTCTAATGCCAATCAATAGTCAGTCTGTGCTAGAAAAACCTTGCTTTCAAGTATCCCATCCTATAGTCAAAACGAATGCAAAATCACCAGACCATGCATTCCTAGTTTCTTATATCAAAAATGTAGCCATTCAAAAATCACAAATGCCTTTTCATCCCACTGCTGCAGCCGCTCTGGCTCATCTCACTGAGAGCTGCACCTCAACAGCGTTACGTCTCAGCTGCGTGGAAATTTGTGTATGATTTGCTTGGCATCCCTGTGCTGATTTAGGATTGTGATTCAGCTGATGCAGCTTTTAGTCATCTATTCCTTTTCTCTTCACTAAATGAATATATTAATATAGTGACATCTAACATCCATCTTACATTAAGAGAAAATAGATTTTTTTGAAAGTCAGTCTAGAGAAGGGAGGAGTCTTTCTGGCTGAACAGGGACACTTCTGGGGGTCAGAGCTTGGGTAGTCTTTAAGACTGACATCCACCCTATTCTCCCTGAAGAACAAGTCCCAACCTCCTGGGTTTCTAGGAATTAGATCTGAGTTTGATTTATTTTCCTGAAAAGCTCTAAATAAACTAAACACTGCTCAAGGAGAGAATATACCGCTTCCTCCCAAGGCTGCTCACTTCAGTCCTCCTGCTCCCCTTGGGTTTGTGTTCAGCTCCCCACTGCAGCCCCTCTCACTGTGTCACTCAGAGCACAGTAGTACACAGCCGAGTCTGATGTTTGCACTGAGGGTTTCTGCAGGTGGAAGGAGCTGTCACTCGTAACAAGAGTGGCCTGAAAACCTTCATGCTCTGCCCTCTGGTTTGCCTTCGAGCCCTTCAGGAGAAATTGAGGAGCTTTGTTGAGATACTGGACGTACCAGAAAAGATAGGGATCTGGATCAGAGGTCTGGTAAGTGCAGTGCAGGGTCCCAGGCGCCCCCTCTGAGACAGTCACTGGGCCTTCTGTCTGGGTCACTGAGTCTCCATTGGTCCCTCCTACAAGAGAATCACTTTTTTATGTTAGAAATGGACAGAAGGAGAGTTTTCAGCCAGATAAGAAAACTAAAAGTTACCTATACTTATAGGAAAATGAAAAATCATGAACATTTAGGATAAAATGTTACTTACTGAATATTAAGAAGATCACAAGCACAGAGTGAGTGGCAGAAAACATGTTGGCAACGGTCCTTGCTCCCTAGAATACACCAAATCGAATGAGGCTAGTTTGCAGCTGAGTATTATAGAGACTCCTCACTTAGAAACTGAGAGCCCCTTTCTGCACAGCAACAGTAATCTGTCTTGTGGCTAGAAAGTAAACAAGTCAAACCAGCACCTGAATAACAAGAGGAACCACATTTGTAGGAAACCCCGCCCTCTGGTGGTCATCCTGAAAATTGCACCACAGCTGTATCTGACCTCTTTCTCCTGATATAATATTAATAGCTTGAGGCATAGATAAAGGAGAATGGGACAGGACTCAGAAGAGAGCTCTAAACACGAGCATGCTTAGGGAAATATTCAGTTGTTGCTTCCATCATTTTCTGCATGGTACAAGTATCTCTAGCTACCCAAATAATCCCAGGCAGAATTTTTAACTGGAATAGTCAGAGGTCTCTTCCTTGCATATGTCTCCATGACTCCCATGGGTAAGAGAGGGATTCATCTGCCTAGAAAGTGCTCCCTAATCTCCCCATATCCTTTTCCTGAATTACTATTCATCCCCAAGACTCATTCAGCATGCCACAGAGGAAACATTACCTAAGGTATGTTTCAAATAATGTGTGGTTGGATGAAAAGGTTTTTATCCCTATCCATCATGAAATGACATATTTTTAAAATACAATAACAACAAGTTACTGTGACTTCTTCACTGATAAAGGTAGAGTTGACCTTTCTTCCAACTGGAAAACTGGACAAACTATATGAAACAACTTTTGGACATTGGACTACAGGTAGCACAGAGATAAGGAAAACAGATGAGGTGAGCCCAAACATTGCCCAGCTTACTTCATGGAGGCAGCTTCTCCGCACCAGTGCAGGAGGGATTTACCAAAAATAGCCCAGCTGTATCACTGAGAGATTGAGATGGAATAGGAGATTGGGGATCTTGAAGCACCTAGAATTTGTGGACCAGTGTACCAGAGAGAGAAGAGGGACGTGTACAAAAAGAGAGAGAGAGAGAGATAATGGCAGGGGGGGTCACTGTGAATCCTGTGCAGAGTACTAATCTGCAACAAAAGAGAGAAAACTCATCGAGTTTGGTAAACCACCCTGAAAGGGTTTCCTTTGGGCCCATGAACCATACTTAGATAACAACAGCCTTACACCTTTAGCCTTATGAGTCATAGGTGACTTTACTTAGGTGTCTTGGTTCTTGAAACACCTTTCATTTTATTTTATTTTATTTTTTATACAGCAGGTTCTTATTAGTTATCTATTTTATACATATTAGTGTATATATGTCAATCCCAATCTCCCAATTCATCACACCACCATCCCCTCCCATCCCGCTTTCCCCTCTTGGTGTCCATACATTTGTTCTCTACATCGTGTCTCTATTCCTGCCTTGGAATCCAGTTCATTTGTACCATTTTTCTAGATCCCACATATATGCATTAATATATGATATTTGTTTTTCTCTTTCTGATTTACTTCACTCTGTATGACAGTCTCTAGGTCCATACACATCTCTACAAATGACCCAATTTCGTTCCTCTTTATGGCTGAGTAATATTCCATTGTATATATGTACCACATCTTCTTTATCCATTCGTCTGTCAATGGGCATTTAGGTTGCTTCCATGACCTGGCTTTTGTAAACAGTGTTGCAATGAACATTGGGGTGCATGTGTATTTTTGAATTATGGTTTTCTCAGGGTATATGCCCAGTAGTGGTATTGCTGGGTCGTATGGTAGTTCTACTTTTAGTTTTTAAGGAACCTCCATACTGTTCTCCATGGTGGCTGTATCAATTTACATTCCCACCAACAGTGCAAGAGGGTTCCCTTTTTTCCACACCCTGTCCAGAATTGTTGTAGATTTTCTGATAATGCCCATTGTAACCGGTGTGAGGTGATACCTCATTGTAGTTTTGATTTGCATTTCTCTAATAATTAGAGATGTTGAGCAGCTTTTCATGTGCCTCTTGGCCATCTGCATGTCTTCTTTTTAGAAATGACTATTTATGTCTTCTGCCCATTTTTGATTGGGTTGTTTGTTTTTTTTAATATTGAGCTACATGAGCTGTTTACATATTTTTTAGATTAATCCTTTGTCTGTTGATTCGGAATTTCATTCTTTTACATGTAGCTGTCCAGTTTTCCCAGCATCACTTATTGAAGAGACTGTCTTTTCTCCAGTGTGTATCCTTGCCTCCTTTGTCATAGATTAGTTGACCATAGGTGCATGGGTTTATCTCTGGGCTTTCTGTCCTGTTCCATTGATCTATATTTCTGTTTTTGTGCCACTACCATACTCTCTTGATTGCTGTAGCTTTGTAGTATAGTCTGAAGTAAGGGAGCATGATTCCTCCAGCACCATTTTTCTTTCTCAAGATTGCTTTGGCTATTCAGGGTCTTTTGTGTTTCTATACAAATTGTGAAATTTTTTGTTCTAGTTCTGTGAAAAATGCCATTGGTAGGTTGATAGGGATTGCACTGAATCTACAGATTCAGTGCAATCCCTATCAAGCTTTGGGTAGTATAGTCATTTTCACAATATTGATTTTTCCAATCCAAGAACATGGTATATATCTCTGTTTGTGTCATCATTGATTTTTTCATCAGTATCTTATAGTTTTCTGAGTACAGGTCTTTTGTCTCCTTAGGTAGGTTTGTTCCTAGGTGTTTTATTCTTTTTGATGTGATGTTAAATGGGATTGTTTCCTTAATATCTCTTTCTCATCTTTTGCTGTTAATGTGTAGGAATGCAAGATATTTCTATGCATTAATTTTGTATCCTGCAACTAAACCAAATTCACTGATTAGCTCCAGTAGTTTTCTGGTGGCATCTTTAAGATTATCTGTGTATAGTATCATGTCATCTGCAAACAGTGACAGATTTACTTCTTCCTTTCCAATTTGGATTCCTTTTATTTCTTTTTCTTCGCTGATCTCAGTGGCTAGGACTTCCAAAACTATGTTGAATAAAATTGGCGAGAGTGGACATCCTTGTTTTGTTCCTGATCTTAGAGGAAATGCTTTCAGTTTTTCACCATTGACAGTGATGTTTGCTGTGGGTTTGTCGTATATGGCCTTTATAATGTTGAGGTATGTTCCCTCTGTACCCACTTTCTGGAGAGTTTTTATCATAAATCAGTGTTGAATTTTGTCAAAAGCTTTTTCTGCATCTATTGAGATGACCATATGGTTTTTATTCTTCAATTTATTAATATGATGTATCACACTGATTGATTTGTGTATATTGAAGAATACTTGCATCCCTGGGATAAATCCCACTTGATCACGGTGTATGATCCTTTTAATGTGTTGTTGGATTCTGTTTGCTAGTATTTTGTTGAGGATTTTTGCATCTATATTCATCAGTGATATTGGTCTGTAATTTTCATTTTTGTAGTATCTCTGTCTGGTTTTGGTATCAGCATGATTGTGGCCTCGTAGAATGAGTTTTGGAGTGTTCCTTCCTCTGCAATTTTTTGGAAGAGTTTGAGAAGGATGGTGTTAGCTTTTCTCTAAATGTTTGATAGAATTCACCTGTGAAGCCATCTGGTCCTGGACTTTTGTTTGTTGGAAGATTTTTAATGACAGTTTCCATTTCATTATTTGTGATTGGTCTGTTTATATTTTCTGTTTCTTCCTGGTTCCGTCTCGGAAGGTTGTGCTTTTCTAAGAATTTGTCCATTTCTTCCAGGTTGTCCATTTTATTGGCACAGAGTTACTTGTAGTAGTCTCTTATGATGCCTTGTATTTCTGCGGTGTCCATTGTAACTTCTCCTTTTTCATTTCTAATTTTATTGATTTGAGTCCTCTCCCTCTTTTTCTTGATGAGTCTGGCTAAATGTTTATCAATTTTGTTTATCTTCTCTAAGAACCAGCTTTTAGTTTTATTGATCTTTGCTACTGTTTTCTTTGTTTCTATTTCATTTATTTCCTCTCTGATCTTTATGATTTCTATACTTCTACCAACGTTGGGTTTTGTTTCTTCTTCTTTCTCTAGTTCCTTTAAGTGTGAGGTTAGACTGTTTATTTGAGATGTTTCTTGTTTCTTGATGTAGGATTGTATTGCTATAAACTTCCCTCTTAGAACTTCTTTTGCTTCATCCCATAGGTTTTGGATCATTGTGTTTTCATTGTCATTTGTCTCTAGGTATTTTTTCATTTCTTCTTTGATTTCTGCAGTGATCTCTTGGTTATTTAGTAATGTATTGTTTAACCTCCATGTGTTTGTGGTTTTTTACGTTTTATTCCCTGTAATTTATTTCTAATCTCATAGCGTTGTGGTTGGAAAAGGTGCTTGATATAATTTTAATTTTCTTAAATTTACTGAGGCTTGATTTGTGACCCAAGATGTGGTCTCTCCTGGAGAATGTTCCGTGTGCACTTGAGAAGAAAGTGTAATCTGCTGTTTTTGGATGGAATGTCCTATAAATATCAATTAAATCTATCTGGTCTGTTGTGTCATTTAAAGCTTGTGTTTCCTTATTAATTTTCTGTCTAGATGATCTGTCTATTGGTGTAAGTGACCTGTTAAAGTCCCCCACTATTATTGTGTTACTGTCGCTTTCCTCTTTTATAGCTGTTAGCATTTGCCTTATGTATTGAGGTGCTCCTATGTTGGGTGCATATATATTTATAATTGTTATATCTTCTTCTTGGATTGATCCCTTGATCATTATGTAGTGTCTTTCCTTGTCTCTTGTAACATTCTTTATTCTGAAGTCTATTTATCTGTTATGAGTATTGCTACTCCAACTTTCTTTTGATTTCCAGTTGCATGGAATATCTTTTTCCATCCCTTCACTTTCAGTCTGTATGTATCTCTAGGTCTGAAGTGGGTCTCTTGTAGACAGCATATATATGGGTCTTGTTTTGTATCCATTCAGGGAGCCTGTGTCTTTTGGATGTAGCATTTAATCCATTCACGTTTAAGGTAATTATCGATATATATGTTCCTATTACCATTTTCTTAATTGTTTTGTGTTTGTTTTTGTAGGTCCTTTTCTTCTCTTGTGTTTCCCACTTAGTGAAGTTCCTTTAGCATTTGTTGTAGAGCTGGTTTGGTGGTGCTGAATTCTCTTAGCTTTTGCTTGTCTGTAAAGCTTTTGATTTCTCCATCAAATCTGAATGAGATCCTTGCTGGATAGAGTAATCTTGGTTGTAGGTTCTTCCCTTTCATCACTTTAAATATATTGGGCCACTCCCTTCTGGCTTATAGAGCTTCTGCTGAGAAGTCAGCTGTTAACCTTACAGGAGTTCTCTTGTATGATATTTGTTGTTTTTCCCTTCCTGCTTTTAATAATTTTCCTTTGTCTTTAGGGTCCTTTCTCTCTCTCTTCTCCTTCTGGGACCGCTATAATGCGAATGTTGGTGAGTTTAATGTTGTCCCAGAGGTCTCTTAGGCTGTCTTTATTTCTTTTCATTCTTCTTTTGTTATTCTGTTCCATGGCAGTGAATTCCACCATTCTGTCTTCCAGGTCACTTATCCATTCTTCTGCTTCAGTTATTCTGCTCTCAATTCCTTCTAGTGTATTTTTCATTTCAGTTATTGTATTTTTCAACTCTGTTTGCTTGTTCTTGAATTCTTCTAGGTCTTTGTTAAACATTTCTTGCATCTGCTCAATCTTTGCCTCCATTCTTTATCTGAGGTCCTAGATCATCTTAACTATCATTATTCTGAATTCTTTTTCTGGAAGATTGCCTATCTCCACTTCATTTAGTTGTTTTGAAACACCTTCTTTTTACTTCTTGTCACATTCTTGTTTTAATTCAACTAAGTAATTCTTTAAGAAAGTAGAGTTTAGACACTTAATAGTATTAGCCAGACTCTCTTCATTGCAGAGGCACATGTGTGGTATTTATCTGTCTCCTGTTTATTTGTATTATTAGGGATTCAGGAATCTCAATGTAAAGAACTGTTTGCTCAGTGTCGGTCAGCTTGTTTGTCTAGTTTCTTGTGCAATTATTTGTGCTAGTGAAGTGAACACAGCAGAAGATTTGACAGGGTCATTTCATAGCTTGTCCTTTCCCTAGGATTGGGTTTACTTTATGCAAAGTATGACTGTATTTATAGCAAGAAGTCAAAACATTGTTACTTGCTCACATCAACCATTTTAAGGCATGGGGACTTTGTTTCTGCAGACAGCTGTGATGTTGCCTTACACAGGCTCTCAGAGCAGTGCTGTCAATCTAGTAACAATGGTTATGACTAAGTCAGTTGAACACAAGAATAGTCTTCTTCAAGTGATACATATTCACCTACACAGATTTTTCTCACCAGTTAAAATGAACTATTTTTTTAGCTCTTACTAAAATAAGGGTCTTGGGAGAGTTATCCTGCTGGTAAGACTCTCTGGCTCAGCAGCTCACCTAGGTACTCTTATATTATTGTGCATGTTCCGGAATCCCTAGGCTCAAGCATTCATTCTGGAAATTTACAGAGTTGTCTACAATGTGTAAACCAAAACCAGACACGATTCCTATCTCAAATTGCTTTCAGTTGAGTGAGGAGCAGGTAAGTAAAACAAATCTTATGCCCTGCCTATACTCCCACTAGCCTGGACCCAGCCATGTGGAATGAGGGCTCAGACTGGAAGTAGAGAGCTGATGCAGTTATCACTAGGGGAATAAAACCTGCTTGAATACTTTATTTCCACTATTTAGATTTATTTTTGTTCTTTCAGCTCCCTCTCCATTTCTTTGGCCTGTTTATCCTGATGTTTAACTCCCAATCCTCAGGTGTCCAACACCCAGTGTGCAGGACTCCAGAATGTTAGGGAAGAAGGCAGTGTTTACCTTCAGGTGGGTGTCCAGACATCCACCCTGTTAGGTGAGGACAGTGACTACATCCTCCAGTACCATTAAAATTATTATAACTGTTGAATTCTGCACTATGCAGTATGCAGAAAGCAAACAGCATGGCTGGCTGAGGAGCAGCAGGAGGTTTTGTTTGGAGTTACATAAAAGTTGACAGAACTATTCCTCTAGTTTCTTGATCCTTTGGTGGAATCGTCAAAAATATCTTGGCTCATGTGTTATGCAAGACAAACTGCCCTGCAAGATCCCTGTATAGCACAGGGAACTATACTCAATATCTTGTAATAACCTATAATGGAAAAGAATCTGAAAAAGAATAGATACATACGTATAACTGAATCACTTTGCTGTACACCTGAAACTAACACAACACTGTAAATCAACTATACTTCAGTAAAAATGTTTAAAAAATATTCTTAACACTTTTATCCATTTAAAGAACTGAGATGCTCTTATTTGTAAAGTGCCGTTATTCCGTTTGTCTTTAATTTGACAAAAATAACGTAAAGAACACAAAAGCCTCAAAACCAAGGGGAGTATTCTAAGTTGGTCATACAGATGATTAGAAATATGCTTTTATTATTTAATTTGTTGCTATCAAACAAAAAACTGCAAATCTAAAAATTCCCATGTAATTCCTACACCCCAGAGGTTGGCAAACATTTTTTTTGTAAAGGGTCAAATAGTAAATAGTTTAGGTTTTGAAGTCATATAGTCTCTGTGGTGACTACTCAACTATGCTGTTATAACACGAAGCATCCATGGTCAATGCATAAATAAATGGGCATGGCTATTTTCCAATAAAACTTTATTTACAAACACAGGTGGCAGGCTGCTTTGCTCTGTGGGCTGTGCTTTGCCAATCCCTGCTATGCCATAAGAATGTATTCATAAACTTCCAAAGATTTCTTTTTTTAACAAATATTATCATATCTTTTTGAGGAGACTTAAAATAAAGAATAAATTAATGGATAGAAAAGAAGAAGAAGGAAATTAGATGATCCTAATGCCTAAGATACATTGATGCTGAGTTTTCAAGGGTGAGACACACAGATATAGACGCTACCATTAAGGAACTCACAGAAGTAGTAGTGAAAATAGGTCTTAATAAAATAATCAAAGTAATAAAGGAGAAACTGCAAATGTGAAAATGCAGAGGTCTATAACTCTAAAAATGCCCCCTGAGCTTCCTTCAGCTACTGACTCTTGGACAGATGTATAAGAATGAATAGGCATTTACTATTTTTTTTACTCTTTTGGAGGGAGGAAAAAAATTTAGGAAAAGGAAAATAAATAAGAAATCACCTACAGTTGCTATGAAGGGGTCATATAGTAGGAAAAAGGTACTTTTAAGAAACTTAAGGACTTCCCTGGTGCTGCAGTGGTTAAGAATCTGCCTGCCAATGCTGGGGACATGGGTTCGAGCCCTGGTCAAGGAAGATCCCACATGCCGTGGATCAACGAAGCCTGTGCACCACACCTACTGAGCCTGCACTCTAGAGCCCGCGAACCACAACTACTGAGCCCACGTGCCACAACTACTGAAGCCCGTGTGCCCAGAGCACGTGCTCTGCCACAAGAGAAGCCACCGCAACGAGAAGCCCGCGAACTGCAGTGACGAGTAGCCCCCACTCACCACAACTAGAGAAAGCCTGCGCACAGCAACGAAGACACAACGCAGCCAAAGATAAAATAAATAAAATGTTAAAAAGAAGTTTCTCTTTACTCTAAGAGCAAATGGGGATCCAGGTGATTGACATGCTCAAATCTGCACTCTGACAAGATCATTCTCACTGTGGTACAGAGGACTACATTGAAGAATGATGGTGTATGTCACATGCTGAGGAGCAAGGGACTAAGATGGGTTTTTAATTAGGATGGTGGAGGTGAATTAGCGTGTGGGGTTTGTGACATCTTCTGGAGACCTTTAGGAAGCAAAGTCAACAGAACTGGGAGATAGACTGGATATAGTATTTCAAAAATGAATAACTATGAAGCAAAAAACCCCATATGAGTCTTAATATACCCTAAACTGAGGGTAGCAGAAATTGCTATTTGCCTAAAGAATGCCCATTCTCTCCTACTTCTTACTAATAGAACCACAGTTTTGATGTGAGTGACAGCATGCTGAGACTGAAAAAATACTGACATCCCAGACTCCTTTGCAGATGGGAGAAAGGTGGGGACATGGAATAACACTCTGGTAAGTGAAATGTAAGTAGCAGCTGTTGGGTGGATTTTCTGGAAATGATTGACTTGGCCAGCATGTACTCATTTGCCCCTTGACCTTCTCTTTCTTTCTGCCTGGAAGGTGTATAAAGTGGATGGACCTCTAGCAGTTTCTGCCAAGTATATAAACAAAAGTGACACTTTAAGGACAAGAGACGGAGAGCTAGAAGGAAGACCCTTGATTTTTTATAACATGATGAAAGTAGTATACCAGCCCTGGACTGCATATGATACATATGATAGAGCTTCTTTACGTGAGAGGAAAGAAAACTCCACCTGGTTAAAAAAATTATTGTTTGAAGTTTTTGTAACTTGAAGCTGACCCAGGCTCTAACTGATATAGAAGATGTTCATTAAAAATACAATGCGGATCACCTCTGTGCTTTGTGACCATGAGAGGGGTGGGATAGGGAGGGTGGGAGGGAGGGAGACGCAAGAGGGAAGAGATATGGGAACATATGTATATGTATAACTGATTCACTTTGTTGTAAAGGAGAAACCAACACACTATTGTAAAACAGTTATACTCCAATAAAGATGTTAAAA
>NC_041224.1:106581221-106602605 GCF_002837175.3 Physeter macrocephalus | reverse complement strand
CGTGGAGCGGCTGGGCCCGTGGGCCATGGCCGCTGAGCCTGCGCGTCCGGAGCCTGTGCTCCGCAACGGGAGAGGCCACAACAGTGAGAGGCCAGCGTACCGCAAAAAAAAAAAAAAAAAAAAAATACAATGCATCAGTGCATCAGAGTCTGATTGAGTAAGTGCCTAATGACCCAGATCTTCAAGGTGCTGTAGGTGATTCTGATATAGGTGATGTTGGTGGTTGAAGTTCTGGCATGTGGGAACCACAGTCTTACCAACCTTTCGCCTGCCCTCCCCCACCTTTTCCACCAAGCATCACATAAGTACAAATGTGCTTTCTCCACAAACACATTTTCAGTAGCATCAAAAGTGTATGAAAAAAACTATTCTTACCAGAAACAAGAATAAAATGGATGGAAAACTGTTATATATGTTATAATAGAAGTATTCACTTTCAAAAAACAACATTTTAGGACCTGGTAGCCGAGAACATACATCTCTCACTTGTATGAGGACAGATTAGGACTCTCTGATAAATTCCCATCTCTTTAATGGAGAAATTGAAGCTTGGAAGTCACACAACTAGTAAATGGGAGAATCAGATTCAGATCTTTGTCTCTACTACTCCAAAGATTCAGATCTTTGTGTCTATTATTATACAACGTTTTCACTCCTCAGCTTTAAAATGAAAAGTTTGGTTGAAAGAGTCCTAAGATCCTTTTTAACTCTAATGTCTGATGAATCTACTGTTTCCTATACAGGAATTAGAGAAATGCAAAAATCATCTCATGCATCTCAAAGCCCCACCTAAGTCTTGAGGGGGCTGCACATATAACAGATGAGACCGTCTAGTACTGACAAGTCCTTCCTCATCCTCCACAAGTGACCTGGTAAATTTAGAGCTTGAAGGGTCTTTAGGCTCATCAGTCCAAATCCTTTGTTTAAAGTGAGGAAACTGAAGGCTGCTACACCGATGATGTGCTTAAGGACACAGAGCCAGGATGGGCAGAGCTGAAGCTGGTATTTCAGTTTCCCGTTCTAAATCTCATGCCCTTTACCCTAGTCTAACATGCTGCCAAAAACATCAGGAGTTTGACAGCCCTCCCTTTCCTGTTGCCAGCTGTTTGTAGACTCTCCTTTGTGGGAAGACATAACCACCAACTCTACACACTGTTGCGGCTTCTAAGAGGCAGCTCTGGCAGGGTTTGCGTTGGGGCTGCAGTTGCCTGGTGAGCACTGTGTATCCGTAGCACAGAGGTAAGTAGCAGCGTCTGCAGCCTGGGAAGCCGTGATAGACAGGGAACTGCTTTTGATGGAGCTGTCAAGCGTGACTCGCAGTCTTCCACTACGCTTCTCTCTCTCATTTGAACGTATTAAAATCAGGTGGGCAAAGCCTCTCCTTGAATCCTGTCTGTACCAATGTAAGGTGTCTATAGAAGTTTTATAACTGCAGTTCATGGTGGCATTTTCACCCTCCTGGATGCTCAGGGCCTGAAGATTCTCTTCTCCTTGCTGGCTATTCACCCCTAGGCAGAAACACAAGGCCAGAGGCCAGGAGTCAGTCACTGCATTTTTCACTCTCTAGTGTTTGCATTTCCTTCCATAATTTGGGGGTACATTTCCCAATTAACAAGAAGATTTTGCCCCTCTGTCTTGTGGGCTCGGAACTTTGGTCACCCTCTTCCCATCGCCAAGAGCCCCAACTCACTGGCCAGTTGAAGCCACAGAATCACCAAAGACACGGTCAGGAGTTTCTGCATTCTTCTTCCTTATTGGGATCACAGGAGACTCAGCTCTGGGGCCTGAAATGAAGCCAGGTTCCTCAGTCTAGTTCTTTTTTCTGGGTATGTTTATCTAGTGCCTCTGGATCCCAGAGAGAGTCTCAGGGTTCTTACCCAGCCAATCAGAGGAAGCTCAGTCCTGCGCTTTCAATACAAACATGCTGATTTCAAACCAAGTGAGTCTGAAGAGAGAGGGTGCTGCCATCTTGTGGTGGCAACATCATCCTGCTAATAGAGCCGGCTGTGGAAGGTGAAGTGTGTTAGAGCTGATACAGAAGCAATTACAAAGCTAGTCTATTCTCTGCCTTTAGTACACTCCAGTTCCAGCCTAGAGTAAGAACAGACACAGCTTAATTCATGTAAAAACTCAATTAAGAAAGAATATTGACGCCTGGTATTTACAGAATACCTCTGAGGAGCACTGTTAGGTTTCTTACAATCACTTCTGGTATTTTATCAATGAGCTTTCTTTTTTTTTTTTTCCTAATTTGCCTAATGCTGGAATGAGATTGTATATAAGTCAGGGTTCTTACTGGTGAGTAACAGAAACTGACTCTGTTTGAATTAAGTAAAAAAGGAATAAGTTAATTAATACTGGGTTTGCCTCAACATCTCCAATAGGGTCAAATAACTGGAGTCAAAAGCTACTGAGTCAGTCTACCAAACGTTTAAGGAAGAGTTAGCACTGATCCTTCTTAAACCATTACAAAAAATTGCAGAGGAAGGAACATCTCAGTGCTATCTGCTTCATCACTTTGGTCCTATGATCCGGCAGATCCAAAAATGATGCTTGGAGTTTCCATGGCAAATGGGATGGAGAGATGGGAAACACCAAGAGGAAAATTGCAGCATAGTCCACTAGTATTGGGGGCTGGGGGGAATATATGCCCTTTTCTTTAAATATTGATTCTCCTTTTAAGAAACAGCTTCTGACTTGCTAATTGACCACGGCAAAGTCTGAATATCTAACTTAGGAAAAAACTAACTTAGTGACCATGCAGCCTGAACTTCCATCATGAACCAAGTGTTGTCCGACCTACATACCTGCACTGTTGGCCCTGCCCAGCAGCAATCTATCATCAAGTGGAAAAGATATATATGAGACTGGGATCAGGCATCCCCAGAAGATCCAGGTAAGCTGAATGAGTAAGCACCTCAGATTCCTTTGACACAAACTCTTCTTGTTTTGTATACTCTCCCTTAACCATGCCTATAACCTTCTGGGGAGCTCCTTATAATCAGTTAACTAAGGAAGAAGAAAATCAAGCCTATTTTTCATATGGATTTGCACATTATTTTGGTACCACACAAAACTAGCACTATAACCCACGGAAGGATGAAGGTGAAGGACAATCCCTCCAAATCATCAGGTGATACCTTTTGGTTATGCATGTTACCTAGAGTGAGAGGTGGCCAGAGGTACTGATCTACAGTGATTCTTGGGCAGTTGCTAATGATTTTTCTGGATGGTAAGAGACTTGGAAGGAACAAGATCGGAAGATTAGTGCCAAGGAAATCTAGGAAAGAGGTATCCGGATGGACCTCTCAGAATGGGCACAGACTGCCAAGATAATTATGCACTATGTGGATACTGGCCAGGGGAAATGGAAGCTCTTAATAATGGACAGAACGATGCACTCTATGGATGTGTCAACATCTTTCCCCAGCCACCCCGGTGCTTGGTCAATGATCCCATGAACACCCCCATACCCAGAACGCATGAGTCCAGGAATCAAGGAAGTGGCTCTGGGGGTGGATGCTCTCGCTATTATTACCAGTAACCCACTAGCAGTATTTTTGCTCCTAATGTTTGTAACTTTGAGCTGTATTGGTTTGGAGGTCTTATTCTCTAAAAGGAGGAAGGCTTTCACCAGGGGACACAGGAATAATTTCACCGAATTGGAAGATAAGACAGCCATGTGGCCATTTGGGCTACATATGTCTCACAACAATGAATAGAAAATGAGGTTACTCTACTGACTGGAGTGATTGATACCAATTACCAAGGAGGAATTAGGTAGCTGCTACACAAACAGATATAAAGAGGACTATGTCTGGAACCCAGGAGATTTCCTAGGGGAGCCTCTTGGCACTTCCAAGCCTGATACTAAACGTTAATGTTAAATTACAGCAAGCAATAAAAAGACAAGATTTTTGAGTACTCAGATCCTTTGAGAATGAAGATTTGGATCACACCACTAGGGAAGTAACCTAATCCACTGAGGTTATGGCTGAGGGCAGGGAAAATATAAAATGTGTAATAAAAGAAAGAAGCCGTCCATGTCAATTGCAGTATCGTGACCAAATTGGGAATCCAGGAATGTAGTAGTTTTCTATATTTTCTTTTTGCTCTTTATATGTATGTTCCTTTGTATACATTGCCATTTTCTTCTTCTTTCTCCTCACCATAATTATTTTATATGCAGATTGTCAGAGATTAACTTTACAATTTAGTCTCTGTCTAACAGCATTTTCAGTGACATTTCCCCTGAATTCTAGAAGTAATTAATACAGCCAGTGATCCGTAGTGACTGCTGGGATTATGGGTCTCCTCATTTGAGGGAAATGATTAGAACTTCTTCACTTGTTCAAAGGACAGCTTTAGCTTGTTAGATAGAAACATAGAGTCATTTCACCGTTGTTTGGAAGTTCAAATGTGTATGGAGGGGTGCGTAGGAAAGATCAATAAACAGAAAGATGGGGCATGCCACTTATCAATTTATTGCCTTTCAGTTACAAATCCACCCTTCATGGATTCAGAGGGTGACTCTGGACATGGACCATGTAAACGTTTCTCCTTTGCCAGCTGGCATGATGTTAAGCTTTGTCAGTAGAGGGAACGGGAGGGACCCTGCAGGGAGAAGCAGCATCTCTTCCAGGTCCTGGCATGTTTTCCACACTTCTTGTTCCTGCAGTGCTTGGCCATCCTGTGGGACACCAGTGATGCTCACCTGAAGCAACATTTAATGACAGCCCCCCAGGCGGTTTCTTGGCAAGTTTCACAAGCACCCAGGCAAATTCAGCAGCACTCCCTTGCCAGCTTCCTATAAGTTGTGTTGGAACTCTGGCAGGTGTTCTTCTTTTTTTTTTTTTTGCGGTACGCGGGCCTCTCACTGTCGTGGCCCCTCCCGTTGCGGAGCACAGGCTCCGGACGCGCAGGCTCAGCGGCCATGGCTCACGGGCCCAGCCGCTCCGCGGCACGTGGGATCTTCCCGGACCGGGGCGCGAACCCGCGTCCCCTGCATCGGCAGGCGGACTCGCAACCACCGCGCCACCAGGGAAGCCCCGGGAGGTGTTCTTCTGCCTGTCAGCCTTGTTCTCTGGCACCTCAGCAAACTTCCCCATCCAGCAGGCTGCAGCCACACACTCCCCAATGAAGCCTGAGTCATTGGCTCGGTAGGAGAAGGGGGTACAAATTACAACGTGCTAGGTTTCTCGGAACTCTGGCTTAGTCCTCGAGATAACAGCGTCTCCCTACCTATGCTATTCTTATGTTCTTTAGAGTTCTTTTTACTCATTAGTAAATAACTCCCTGTTATTAGTTAATAATTCTTTCCATTAAACTTTCCTTGTTCAAATTGCTGTGATTTTTCTCCTGATTGCACTTGATTTGGGTAGTATGGGTCCATGAAGTGCATGAGAGGAAAGGCATTAGCTGTAGAAAGATGAGCAGCCACATGTCGGGAAACAGTATCCTCCTTTTCAGGAACTGTGCTTCAGTATGTGGTGATGAGCACACGTCGGGGTGGATGCTATGGCAGAGGAGTTAGAGAGGAGGGACTGCACCGCTTAAGCCTGGGGAGCCCCTCTGGGCCAAGAAAAGGATTTTTATGCCGTTGCATAGTTTTATTTCAAAAGTATTTTTCCAGGTACTAATATATAGGATAAATACACTTACTATTTTAAAAATTAATTTAGGCATTGTAGGTAATGAGAATTTCCTTGAACAAATTTTTGAGATTAATCTATAGCTAACTGACAACTGATGACAACTGTATCTGAGCGATAAACTCAGTATCAGTCTCTAGAGAGAGAATGCCCCACTGCGGCCAAATAGGGAACTTAGAAATAGTCTCAGTAACTCTTAAGGGGTTTGTGCTCTGCTTCCTTTGTAAAACCAGTTACTGTGTCCCTCAGAGCACAGTAATACACCGCTGAGTCTTCCTCTTGAGCTGATAGTTTTTTCAGGTGGAAGGATGCCTCACCCTTGTTGAGGTCAGCCGTGAAACCTCTGATACTCTCTCTTGAGATGTGTTTCAGGAGTAACTGGAGGTGTTGTTTGGGGTACTGGACATACCAGAAGAGCTCGGGACTCCCAGAATATGAGTAGTTGCACTTCACCTGCACTGGGGACCCTTCAAAGACGGAGATGTGGTCCTCAGGCTGAGTCACTGTCTGGGCTCTTGTTCCTCCTGTAACACCAATTCTGGATCAGGGATTGTCTTGCAGACAGAGGAGAATAGTTCGTTAAACTGATTCTAAATCAGAAGACCAGAGAAAGATAGACTAAAAAGAGACTTTACTCACTGAGTGTGAATATCACCACAAGCACTGAGATGAGGGTGGGCTTCATGTCTGAGCTGTGAGGAAACAGGAAGCTCCTTTCTGCAGGTTTTTCCTGGAAACAATTCAGCCACATGGACACCCTGACGGAGCAGTGAGTCAGTTTACACGGCATGCAAAGTAAAAGCTCTTCCTCAAAGGGCTGGCCGCTTTCTGGCTTTCTATCAAGTTCAAGTTGCGTAGCATCTTCCTCTAGAGGCCCTATCTGATACTGCAGATAATCTCGGGCTTCAGGAGGCCTTCATTTCTGAAACAGAATGGTGAGGGATTTCCTCCACAGTTAGTAAGACGAAGTGTAATGCTGTACTAAGTGAAGAAGCATGTTACCAGAAAGGTCCAGATAGAGATATCGACGGAACATAATAGAAAGTCCAAACATACAAACTATTTATGGAAATTTAGTTATCAAAAAATAGGGAAAAGACGTTATATTCAATAAAATATGTCTTCATGAATGGAGAGTCATCTAGAGATCAGCAAATAAATTTGGATGCATACCTTAACATCAGCTATGAAATAAATTCCAAATAGAGATAATTAATATTTTAAATAAAATAAAAGCATATTTTTATAAATTTAGGATGGTCATGAATTTTCTAAACATGAGAGTCAGAAAGAATAAGGGAAAATATTGATAGATCAGACTTCACAGAAATTTAAGCTTCTGTACAAGTATGTTAATGAAATGTGTAAACATTACCATATCAAGGTATTTTCCATTCATCAGCATTGATTCTGACCTTCCTCACACCAGGAATGGCCCTTTAGAATTTTAGTTCTACAGGGTTTTTTTTAAATAGACCATAAACAAAGTAAAAATCATTTGACCTAAGAATAAGGCAATTCTAGAAAGATGGTAGATTTAAAATGTCCCTGATCCCCTGTGCTTAGCCAAGGAGCTTCTGTGGAAGCCAGCCATGCTGTGCCAACAGAACTTAAGTGAGGTGTCCCATTGAGGCTCATATATAAATCTGGGGTCAGTAGCAGGGAACTCCAGGATGAAGAGCAGAAAACAATAGGTTCTGGAGAGAGCTTGGCATGCATAGATCAATGGACATCTAAGAAGGAAACTAGTTGTTTGGGGAAAGCCTTTCCTCTAGCCCCCAAATAGCTGAGAAGAAAGTAACAGGTAGGCTGAGTCCCAGCTGTCCTTAATGAAGAGGAGTACAAGGAAATTGGAGAGCAAAGAGATTTCCTTCTAGTTTTTCAGCAAGGTACTGGCATTGCTCCTGAGACCAGTGCCCTACTGTCTGCTACATTGCTGATCACAGGTAGAGAAATATCTAGGCTTTCCACCCTCACAACATTGCCTCCACTTAAAGTGCCCCAGTAATCAGACATGTCAGGAAGGAGTAAAGAAAGGGAAAGGATACCTCAGAGAAAAATAAGGGCTTCATCTGGGGAAAATATAGTCTGAAAAAATTATCAGGGTCAGTGACACAATTTCGCTAGCCAAAAATCAGGACACATAGTTTGACAGTGATCAAGAATTCATTTACCAGGAAGCTCTCACAAAGAAAGAATATCTCACTCAATGCATTGTTTATTTATTGAATCTCTTAGAAGAAAACATAGGAAAAATACTCTTCGACACACATCACAGCAAGATCTTTTATGACCCACCTCCTAGAGTAATGAAAATAAAAACAAAAATAAACAAATTGGACCTAATTAAACTTAAAATCTTTTGCACAACAAAGGAAACTATAATCAAGATGAAAAGACAGCCCTCAGAATGGGAGAAAATATTTGCAAAAGAAGCAACTGACAAAGGACTAATCTCCAAAATATAAAAACAGCTCATGCAGCTCAATATCAAAAAACAAACAACCCAATTAAAAAATGGGCAGAAGACCTAAATAGACATTTCACCAAAGAAGACATACAGATGGCCAAGAGGCACATGCAAATATACTCAATATCACCAATTATTAAAGAAATGCAAATCAAAACTACAATGAGGTATCATCTCACACCAAAAAAATCTACAAACAATAAATGCTGGAGATGGTTCGGAGAAAAGAGAACCCTCTTGCATTGTTGGTGGGAATGCAAATTGATACAGCCACTAGGGAGAACAGAATGGAGGTTCCTTAAAAAACTAAAAATAGAACTACCTTATGACCCAGCAATCCCACTCCTGGGCATATACCCTGAGAAAACCATAGTTCAAAAAGTCAAATGTACCCATTGTTCATTGCAGCACTATTTACAATAGCCAAGACATGGAAACAAACTAAATGTCCATTTATCCATGAATGGATAAAGAAGATGTGGTACATATAATGGAATATTACTCAGCCATAAAAAGAAATGAAATTGTGTCATTTGTAGAGACGTGGATGGACCTAGAGTCTGTCATACAGAGTGAAGTAAGTCAGAAAGAGAAAAACAAATATCGTATATTAATGCATATATGTGGAATCTAGAAGTATGGTACAGATGAACCTATTTGCAGGGCAGGAATAGAAAACAAACATGTGGACACAAGGGGGGAAGGGGAGGGTGGGATGAATTGGGAGATTAGGTTTGACATAAATACACTACCATGTGTAAAATTGATAGCTAGTGGTAACCTGACATACAGCACGGGGAGCTCAGCTCGGTGCTCTGTGATGACCTAGAAGGGTGGAATGGAGGGAAGGGAGGTCCGAGAGGGAGGGGATATAGGTATACATATAGCTGATTGACTTCATTGTACAGCAGAAACTAAGACAACAGTGTAAAGCAATTACACTCCAATAAAAACATAATTCGTTTACAAGGAAACTCTCACAAAGAAAGAATATCTCACTGAATGTGTTCTTTATGTATTGAATCCACCTTAAAGGAGTAAATACAGTTAAATGAAATTAGGACAGTTCTGTAACCCCCAGACACATAATCATCATAAACAAATACAGTGTCTCCAACAAGACTTTGGTTGCTGGAAAGAGCAATAGGACATGTGTACGCTGGCCACCTGACCCCTTTCTACAGCCCTTATTCTCCTATGCAGCACTTTCCCCATTCGCCTGGCTGATTCTGCTCTGTGACTGTGAAGTTGGGGCCACAGTTCAAATAACTGTGTCCTCTTTCTTTCTTCCTAACCTCTCTTTTCTTTTCTCTCTTTTCTCCTCTTTCTCTGCACATGTTCACCATCTTTCTCCCATTTCATTTTCTCATCTCCTTTTTTCCTGATTTTTGTCTCTGAGAGAAACAGAAGTATAATAGAAGGTAGAAATCATTGGAATAATTTTGAAGTGAGAGTAAAGGCTCATCGTTTAGAATTTTTAGTTACGAAAATCAAAATTGTAGATAGGTAATGCATGTGTTGTCTTCTTGAACTTCCAGTTTTACCATGGCCCTATTTGATGCTCAGTTTTGCTGAGGAATCATCTCTTTACACCAATCAAAGCAGCAGACCTTCCTCGCAGATGAATATATGGAGATGCCCCTGTTCCCCATCTGACTAGTTCAGATGCTCTCCTAACTGCCAGGAACCCTCATTCAAATTTTCACTAAGATTCAACTATCTCAGAACCTGAGAAAAAAGTTCCTGATTTAGAGTAGACTAGAGTGCCACCTAGTGGTCTAAAACTGTTAAGTCAACTAGCTCAGCAGCAGCCGCCAAAACCCCAGAGCCTTCGTTCCATTTTCTCCTGAGGACCATCTACAAATTATCAGGAACAAAAGAACTCTCAGACTGGATGGGGATTTTTTTTTTAAGTAAACTGGTTTAAGTAAACTGGTTTCTTCTTCATTTAATGGAGCCTACTATCTTAAAATATTTTGTCAAATTGCATCTTCAGGGTTGAATGTGATTTCTCCAATCTATTTCAAAATAGGTCCACAGCAACTTATCAGAGGTTTTCTGTAAGCTAGATCTTGTGCTACATCTTAAAAAATTAAAAACTGATCGCAGCATTGTCTACTCACGAGACGTTGCAACATGATAGAAAAGACAACGGTATATGTGTGTGTGTGTGTATTCATATACAAAGTGGCACATCAAATAGTACAAAATGAATCCAGAAAAAAGGAGACATATAACAGAGAACAGTCAGATAAAAATTTAATGAGACCATAATCACTTTGTCTTTTTCCTGAGAACGATAGAAAGGAATGTTATCAAGAGATTAAGTAGAGATATTAGGCTGGGAATAGAATAGAGACACTTCCTAGATGAAAATCAAAGAGTGGAAGATGGACAGAGATGTGGCAATAAGTTGGGGGGTATGAAGCTAAATGTTTTACTCTTATTTATTTCAAAATTTTAAAGGACATATGAATATCTCTACTTAATCTCTTGATAACATTCCTTTCTATCGTTCTCAGGAAAAAGACAAAGTGATTATGGTCTCATTAAATTTTTATCCGACTGTTCTCTGTTATATGTCTCCTTTTTTCTGGATTCATTTTGTACTATTTGATGTGCCACTTTGTATATGAATACACACACACACACATATACCGTTGTCTTTTCTATCATGTTGCAACGTCTCGTGAGTAGACAATGCTGCGTTCAGTTTTTAATTTTTTAAGGTGTAGCACAAGATCTAGCTTACATATGAATATATTATTAATCAATCTATATATATCTATATAAATACATATAGATATATAGATATAATACTACACAGTTTGCAATTTGAGTTATAGTCCTCAATTATACGTCCTGATGACCTATTGATGCTGACATCCCTGCTACACAATATTCCATAGAATAGATTTATAGCACAGCTTCTGTACCCATTTTCTGAGAAATACCTTGTGTATTTTTTTAAATAGATCTTTATTGGAGTATAATTGCTTCACAATACTGTGTTAGCACAACAAAGTGAATCTGCCATATGGCTACATATATCCCCATATCCCCTCCCTCTTAAGCCTCCCTCCCACCCTCCCTATCCCACCCCTCTAGGCCATCGCAAAGCACTGAGCTGATCTCCCTGTGCTATGCGGCTGCTTCCCACTAGCTAACTATTTTACATTCGATAGTGTATATATGTCGATGCTACTCTCACTTCTCCCCAGCTTCCCCCCTCACCCTGTGTCCCCGCGTCCATTCTCTATGTCTACGTCTTCACTCCTGCCCTGCCACTAGGTTCATCAGTACCGTTTTTTTTTTTTTTAAGATTCCATGTATATGTGTTAGCATACAGTATTTGTTTTCCCCTTTCTGACTTACTTCACTCTGTATGACCGACTCTAGGTCCATCCACCTCACTACAAATAACTCAATTTCATTTCCTTTTATGTGTATTTCTTTTTTTCCAACTATTACCACCCTCAAATGCTGCAATAAATGTTTCGAGCATGTCTCCCGAGCAGAGGCCAGAACAAAGTGAAGAAATAAGCTAGGTGGCTACCTGGAGTAAAAGCACTCAAGGTACTGGAAAGAACAGCTGCAAAGGCCCCAGGGCAGGAAAACGATTGCCATGTTACAGCAACATGAAGTGCGGTGAAGCTGGAGAGAATTAGTAAGCGGGAGACAGTAGCTGATGTCAGAGAGGTGGCAGGGAGCCAGATGGAGTCAGCCTTGTAGGTTGTAGTAAAGAATCTGCTTTTTATCTGATTGAGATGGAAAACCACTAGAGAGTTGTGAGCACAGAAACCACATGATCTGAATTAAGTTCTCAAAAGATCTCTCTGCTGGGTGCAGACCAGACCGAAGAGGGGCAAGGATGAAAGAAGGGAGATCAGTTAGGGTTATTATTGCCACCACCAGGCAAGAGATAGAGTGGCTTGGATCAGATAGGAGCAGTGGCCGTAGCGAAAAGTAGCCAATTCTGGGCCTGCTTTGAAGAAAGAGCTGATTGAATTTCCTAATAGATCAAATGGGGATATGAGAAAAATTGGGAAGACAAGGGCAACTTCAAGGTTTTGGCCAAGGTGATCAGAGAAATTGGTAGACGGAGTTGCCTATTGCCTAAATGAGGAAGACTTCACAAGAAGCGCGTGGGAGGTAAGGAGGGCAGAGTAGCTGGAGTGGTGGAAATCAGGACATCACCTTGAGATGTACCAAGAAGGGGATGCCCAAATGGAGATGTCAGGTAGGTCATTTAATATACGAGTCCAGAAATAAGAGGAGCCATTTGGGTTTCAGATATCAATTTTGGTATTTAAACGGTTTTTAAAGCCAAGAGACTGGATTAAATTAGTTAGAAATAAATTATTAGTAGAAAGTAAAGACTTCCAAGAATAAATTCCTGAGGCATTTCAATGTTTAGAGATCAGGGAGATGAAGGAAAAACCCTCATAGGAGACTGAGAAGGGGCAACTGATAATATAGGAAGAAAATCAAGAAAGTGCTGGGTCTCTTAAACCTAAATAAAGAATTTAAAGGAGTGTTCTATAATGTCAAATGTCATCACTCTTTGCCATGAACTGAGGGTTTGTTTCCCTCCCACATTCATATGTTGAAACTCTAATCCCTCAACATCATTGCATTTGGAGGTGGGGTCTTTGGGGGGAAATTAGGGTGGAGCCCTCACTGTGGGATTTGTGCCTTTATAAGAAATGCAAACAGCTTGTCTCTCTACTCTACCCTCCACCATGTGAGGATAACAATGAGAAGTCAGCAGTCTACAAACCAGAAGAGGGATCTCACCAGAACCTGACCGTGCTGGCACTCCGACCTCAGACTTCCAGCCTCCAGAACTGTGAGAAATAAATCCCTGTTGTTTATAAGCCACCTGGTCTATGACACTTTAGTCCAAACTAAGACACTACTCCAAATAACTTAAAAATACTAGTTGTACCAATAAATGCATGTAAACACAAATGTAACTAGGCAAATTTTCCTACTAAGATACAGAGACAATCTGAATGATTTTCAAATCTTGGTTAGGAGACATAAGAACATGCAATGAAGCGACAGAGTGTTAAAAGTGTGTGATTAGGCTCCCTGCTGGACTCAGACAGTTCCATGCCCTCTGTGAGCATCACATTTAACAAGATGCTCAAGAGGACGGTCAGTTCTGGAGGAGGACAAACGAAGGAGGAGCCCAAGAGAACGGTAAGACTCCTGTGCCTGGAAAATGTGACCCAAGCAAAGTAAAGGGCTAGAAAAGGTACAAGGAAAGGACAAATCTTCTGTTATAACAACTCCAAACAAAAATGAAAAGGGGAACAAGAGAAAAACTAGAAGAGGGGGCACCTTAAGTTTAGAAACTAAGGACTCAGCAGCAGCCCAAGAACCTAAAAGTGAGAACAATGAATTTTTGATGCAACAATAGAGGAAAAAGCCAAGTCCGTTTTGCTTTGAACATAACCCCCCACCCCCTTTCTGTTCAATTCATAGAACCATCTTTATAAACTATTTTTAAATTCATGCTTTATACTTCTAGAGACACATTTTAAATAAGGAGGGAATCCTACCTCATCTCATCTCATTAAAGAAATTAAATTTAGGTAATTGTAAATTTTTTAAAAGGTGAAATCATTCACTTCATAATTTCTGCCACTAGAAATTGTGAAATTTTGAATTCAGGGAGGCTTAACTTCTGTGTGATTTTTTACAATATTTTGGAGGGCAGTTTTTTAAAGTATATCATATGAATCAAATCACAAATAATAATTTGGAGTCATAATCACGTATATAAAATATCTTAAGCATATCAGCTTTGGGGTAAATTTATTTCAGAGGAAATGAATATGTTCCCCGGTCTTGGATAGCCCTATTAGAATTCATGTAATATTTGATATTGTGAATTTTGGTAGTGGAGGTCTATTTTCCTATAACTTCGTTAATGTGCTGTGAAAGACTGGACATTTTTGTTGAATGTGTAATTTTATATTATATCGTGAATTAGTGTGACTCCTTATAAAATGTCTTAGAGATTTTCAGTAGTTTAATCCATTGTATTTGTTATATTTGCGGGGGGAGTGGCCTCAAATTCTTATTTTGGAAGTAACTGGAATAAAAAACAGTTAAACTGCGTGGCTTTTAGATTTTCAATATTACATTACAAATTATGTTCAGTTTGTTCATTAGTTTTCTGTAACACTTGCAAGATTGGAAATCTAGGTATCACGATGGCTGATTTATTTTAAAATATGTCAGTATCACACAGTGAAATATTATGTATGTGCTGGAAGTTAAGCTTCAAATCTGGTTTGAGAATCTATACAACACTCATTGGGAACATATGCTGTACAGGTTGCCCTAACTGAGAATTTATGCGGCACAGCCTGTCAGCTAATATTATAAACGAGTGCTTCAGTTTTCCACACATGATCAACACCTGAGGCTGTGCTAATTATCCTAAGAATGCTAGAAATGATTTTTTAATAAAAATCAATCTTCACCTTTTTGATGTAAGAACTCTGACGCTTTCTGATGTATTTTCTTCAGTGTGGGGGGATGGGGAGGGGAGTTGATGAGGGGGCATCCCTCCGGAGAAATTCATCAGAAGACCTCCATCCCACATAAAGTCTATCTGAATGTGGCACAGCACTGATGTGTTCCAGAGATAAGAATTCCCCAGGGCCCAGCCCATCCTGCCCTACTTGCCTTCCCAGAAAAAAAGACCCTCTTGAAAACTCTCTCGAGTTCTTGAGTCACAGAAAGTCCCAAGGTCTCAGGAGGTTTGTGTTCAGCTCCCCTTGCAGACTCAGGCACTGTGTCACTCAGAGCACAGAAGTATTCAACCGAGTCACTCCAATGGGCTGAGGGTTTCCTCAGGTGGAAGGAGGTTTCACTCTTCCTAAATTCAGCCTCAAAACCTTTGATGCCTGTAACAAGGTTGTTTCCAGATGTGTACTTCAGGAGAAGCTGGAGTCCTTGATTGGGGTACTGCACATACCAGAAGAGATAGGGCGCAGAGGAAGATGAGTAGTTGCACCTCAGCTCCAGACGGGCTCCTTCAGAGACAGTGATGTGGCTGTCAGGCTGGGTCACCGACTGGGCTCCGGCTCCTCCTGAAACATCAATGCTGTGTCAGTAGAAGCAGGGCAGATCTGGCTATGAAGAAAATGTGTCTCTATTCAGACTCCAGTTAGAACATGGTCACTTTTGTGAAAGTAGAAAAGGGAATGGGATGTTACTTACTCAGGGCAAAAACCATCTCAAGCGCTGGGATGAGAAGCAGGAACATGGTTGAGCAGTGGAAATGCTGCAGGCTCCTGAGCAGGTAAGGCAGGTAAGACAGGTAAGGCCCAGGTCACTGAGCCTTCAGAGCCATAGGAGGAGAAGGAAGGCTGAGCTGGACAAGTCCCTTGCTTTAACAAGGTTCAAGAACTGTTAGAAAGTCTTTCTCTTAATGAGTTTGGATCCTTTCTGGCCTCTTGTTCTCGTCACAGGTTCCTATCAACTCAGACATCAGTGAGGATACAGCAGCTGGCTGCAGGAGGAGGGGCTCAGTAGATGGTGAGGATGGGCAACAAAAACAAATGTCTCCTGTGTGCAACATCGCCCTCTGGAGGCCAGAGGGAGAAGCAATGATCCATAAGAGCTGACTGTTGCATTTCAAAGATGTGATCATCAAATCTTCACCGGAACGTGTTTCTTCCTTCCTGAATCTGTGATGATGTCATCACCTGGAGTACGTGGTATTAATCCTAAAGTAAATGAGAAATGGGAATTTGTAACAGAAGAGTAATTTACTTCACTGAGAAATTAGTTACAGAAGACCATATACTAGACTTTGGAATATCATTGAGAGACTATTATTTTTTTAAAGCCATTCATGAGGCAGAAAGAAAATGATCAATTGCCTCAGATGTGCTGAGCTTCATATTGCCTTGTGCTGCTGGATATGAGCATTATAGCAGGTGAGGGAGGGGGAGAGAGTATTCCTTTATGTGGTGCTAAGAGGGAAAAAGTAAATTAGATCAGATACTTTTACTTAAAATCAGCCTGGAACACATAACATTAATTATTTAATCAATGCAAACTAATAAAAACAACAGTTTTCTTTGTCAAGCAGAAAGTCTGAAGATGACTGGTTGAGCTCAGATGAACAACTTTGACATTTGTTAAAACTATGAGAAAATAACTTGGGCACCACATGCTTAAGTGGAGAAAGTGAGAGTCCTGTTCCAGTTGACAATGGTCGGAATAGACCGGCATATTAGGCCAAGTTAAGGGGACCTCACACTAAGAAGAATGCCAACAGAGGAGTACTTGCAGAGAAACCTGAGCCAAATTCTCAAGGTAAGGAAAATGTGGCATATAAATAAGTGATTCTGGAAAGAATTGTGAGAAAAAGAAAAATAAACCTACATGAACTCATTAAAGCTGGAAAGAGTGCAGCCAGCAGAACAGAAATGAGAAGAATGTCTGCAGGTACAGAGGACATGGGAGTAGATTGACAGTGACACTCAAGGTAGCGAAGCAAGCAGCATCCCATGCAGGTAGGAGACAAGATCTGTCAATCAAGGGACGTTCCCTCTGTGGTCTAATAGTAAGATGAAACTCTGAAGGGAAAAGACTTCCCTACTCAATTTATTTTAGCACAGAGACCACCGAAACCTCAAATTGAAAGAACTAAGAAGAGAATTCTCAGGTGAAATGAGCATCTGGCCAGCTGGGGTTCTTTTCACAAGGTCAGAACAACTTCCTCCTTTCTGAATACTCCATTGACTTGTACCAGCTTGAAATCAGTTCTCCCTTGTGCTTCTATTCACTTCTTGACCCTGTCGATAGATTTTCTTTCACATATAAGACCAAGTCATATGGTCAGTTTGAAACTTTAAATGATTCGAAATACCTAATCAAGCATATGTACCGCCTCCCTTCTTATCAAAGTTCCCACTGAGATAAAATTTACAAGTATAAACAGGATAATGCTAAATCCATAATGTGAAAATAATAAAAAGGTGAAAAATATCAACAGTTCCCATAAGATAGAAAGTAGGTGTGAGCATACTGATGGGTGAGACAGAGAGGGAGAAAGCACACTCCAGAATGAACTAAGAGAAGATTTTATTGGAAATGTACGTGAAGGAAACTTACTCCTCAGGAACCTGTAGGGATTCTGGACTGAGAAAGAGAATAGGTATGATGTAGGGCAGGAGGGACAGAACATGGGGACAAATTGAAGGTCAATATGTGGAATAGCTATACTACTCTCCCTCTGTACCCTCCATCCTGCTATTGTGTTTATACGTGAGAAGCATAGTAGGCCAGCCTGTACGTGGCCATTTGATGTTCACTAAAGTTGAAGTAAAACACCTGGAATGCTAATTTTTCCTGTGAGTAGTTGACAGAGTTAAGCCACCTTCAAACTGATATTAAGTGCAGGGGGAGGGGAAGGAACAGTTCTCTGCTCATTCATCCTGAAAAGAAGCCTGCCAAGTGACATGGTAAGTCCACATGCCCAGACTACTGGTCAAGCATCCCATTCAGGAAGAAACCTTGTGGAGAACATGGACACAATGAAATATGGAGTCCATCCTGCTACCCAGCCCTTCATTCTTAAATATAAACCAAGAACAAAGTAACACTAGTCATTTATAAGTATAGATATGGTATCTCTTTCCATTCCTGGAAGCCCAGAATGTGGGAATTCAACTGTGAATCATGAGTCACTTATACCTGGATCCAAAGTTATGGTGGAATGTCATGCTCTATGGTCTAGTATGGGAATGTAGTATTTTGAGAATGACCAAAGGAACTAAGAGAATAATATGCTGGTGTCTTGGTCACTACTCTCAAAAAATCTTGAGTCTTGGCTTTGAATAATAATTTTCATATTTATTTAGATTTTTTTTCTCTTAAGTGGTTTACCCTACATTATTTCAATTCTTCCAGATTTGTAAGACCAGCTTTTTAAACCTCATTAAATGAAGAAGGAAATTAACATTTTAAATACAATAATTATAAAGTCTATCTGAATGCAAACCATGTGATAAGAGAGTTCCATGTTAGTTGTAGACATTGCTGGTGCCCAGCCTAGATCCCCTTTTCCAGGCCAGTGTACCCAGTCCCCAGCTGTTGCAAGCGTTGGCTACACTTGGCTCACAGTTGCCCTCTTCCCCAGAAAACTGATCTATGCCAATAAAGGTCACCATTCTCCAGTAGGGTATACCCCTGCTCAAATGACTGCTTTATTCTGGGGTACAGAGGTCAGCTGTCTGGCTCCCTTGATTCACGGTGGGAGGGATCAATTCTCTGGTGCTTTGCCTGCTTTTCATGCTCCAGAGATCCCCATGAGGTCAGGCTGGATCAAGAGTCCAGCTGAGCCACATCCATGCCTAGCCTTTTCCCTTCCATCTTTTTTTTTTTTTTTTTTTTTGCGGTACGCGGGCCTCTCACTGTTGTGGCCTCTCCCGTTGCGGAGCACAGGCTCCGGACGTGCAGGCTCAGCGGCCACGGCTCACGGGCCCAGCCGCTCCGCGGCATGTGGGATCTTCCCAGACCGGGGCACGAACCCGCGTCCCCTGCATCGGCAGGCGGACTCTCAACCACTGCGCCACCAGGGAAGCCCTCCCTTCCATCTTAACTTGCTTTTCTCAAAAAATATGGATACAGAAAACCCCAATTTAGGTTTTCCTTTCAAGGAACTCAAGACAATATGCTACCTCCTTTAATCCTAAACCAATCCTGAAATACTTATAATAGTATAGCCTAAAATCAAATGGCTCATTAGTAACAAAAGATATTCAAACCAGCACCAGAAACTAGGTCCTTTCCAGTGGCACCAGAAAGCACACAAGTAAAACAGGATGAGAATTTGACCATCTTGCTTCCAGCACAACTTCGTGCCGTTTCTCACTGCCTTTCAAATGTTTTTTCCATGGTTTGGAAATATTTGTAAGTCATAAGTCTGCAGGCTGAGAATTTGAAGCAAATTCTGATTGGATTGCATCATTTTAGTCAGTGACCATGTGAACAAAACCGAATAAAAATCTTAATTCCTCATGTCCAAGTTGTCCCGCTCATTGGACTACATAAACAAGGTCATGTCTAACAGACCACAGCTTCAGCTTTACAGTGAGTGTGACTTTTAATTTTTTTCCCTCTAATGCAACTTTAGATTTATTATAAGGCTGAATTTCCATCAGGCCCCAAACATTTCTCCTGGACTTGGGCGTAAGTTATAGGCCAATTCCACAGTGCAACTGAGTCAGGAGAGGGGGAATATTCATACCCTTGTTGGTGTTCTCAACTCCCCTCACCAACATTTTCTAAAACATCCTCAGTACCATGTGGTCTTTGACAGTTGATCCATGTAGGTCTTTAATCACCATAACAAAGCTCCTTGGTGTCTAGAATTTTTTATTCCAGATGCTACTCAGAGATCCTTCTCAGGAAATCTGAAGTCATTCTGTGCTCCCATGGCCTGCTGCGGGTATGGGACATTCGATGGCTGTAGCTAATTCTGCCATCTCCAGCCATACTCAAGTACATAGGAACCAATACACTCTCCCACAAGCCTCAAGCCAGGAACTTGGAGTTCTACTCAGCCTTACTCAAAAATGGTAACATAAGCCTTCTCTGATCTGAGGCCCTGCAACTGTCTAGGCTTTTTGTTTCAACCAGTTCTCACCTTCTGACCCTGGTCCTTCCATCCACTCATCAAATGTATCCTTATCTAATCCACCAGTGGGGTAGCAGTTGAGGGTGGAGATGGGGTGGAGGAACTGTAACGAAAATAACTCATGACTTACAACGTTTTCAAAGTAGCTGCTGAAGACTTCTTTCTTTTGCTTTTCTGTTTTTCCATACTTGTTTAAAGTAATGAATATCAAACACCTTGAATAACTACATAGGGAAAGAGCAAGGTGGACTAAGAACAGTGAGGGAATATCTCAGTTATATTAAAATACTGTTGTCATATATAAGAGCAACATAATACCAATCCCATTGAGAAAATTTGTGGTATAAAACTAGAGTACAGGGTTTCCCTGGTGGCACAGTGGTTGAGAGTCCGCCTGCTGATGCAGGGGACACGGGTTCGTGCTCCGATCCGGGAAGATCCCACACGCCGCGGAGCGGCGGGGCCCGTGAGCCATGGCCGCTGAGCCTGCGCGTCCAGAACCTTTGCTCCGCGACTGGAGAGGCCCAAAGGTGAGAGGCCCGCATACCGCAAAAAAAAAAAAAAAAAAAAAAACAAGACTATAAAGAGAAGACTGGAAAATATTTCAAACAGTCATTCAGACCAAATTGGGTCTTTCATTTCCCTTCAGGGTCAATTATTTTCAGAATTATAAAAATATTTCCCTCTGTTAACTCTTAATTCTCATTTTCATCTAGAAAGCAAACAGAATTTCGGTGCCCTGCAGCCTAAGCTCTACCTCAGGCACTGCTGGGGCCCCATCAGGTTTGGGTACAGAGTGCAGGTGCCTGCGGAGCACTGTGTGCTCAGCGCACAGAGGTAGGTGGCTGTGTCGCTGGGTTGTCAGGTTTGGGTACAGAGTGCAGGTGCCTGCGGAGCACTGTGTGCTCAGCGCACAGAGGTAGGTGGCTGAGTCGCTGGGCTGGGAGTCTCTGATGAGCAGGGAGACATACTGCTTGGCTTTATTGACCTGGGCTGTAAATCTTCCTTCCTCTTTGTCATTATTCAAGTATCCGTACAGGAGCAACTCAAGGCCTTTGCTGGGGTACTGTCTGTACCACAAGAAGAACTGAGAAGTACTGTCAGTATAAGTGCAGTTGAGAGAGGCGATGGCTCCCTCTGGAACATGCAGAGATGCAGGGCTCTGCTCCACTCCCTTCTGCTGGCTCCTCATCCCTGTGCAAAGGGGCAACGAATGGTCAGTCGAAGAAGACTGGCTGGGTAATGGATGCTTCCTCTGCAGAATTTAAGTTATCTTTTCACAGGCCTCCCACCTCTACCTTCCCTTATATAAGGGAAATAACATTCATGTTTCTATCCATGCGCCTACAATAGACAATGACTCCAAATACGTTACTTTATGTTCCCATAGAAATGCCCCAAACTCACAAGTTAACTGAAGCCACAGGATCACTAGTAAAACTCTTGAGGATTTCATCCTTCTTTCCTCCCCTGGTTCACTGAGGATTCAAATTTTAAACCCTAAAAAAAAAAAAAAAAGAGTCGAACTCAGACATTTCTAATTCTTCTGCCTTAGAAATCATAAAAGAATCTGTTCTACCAGTGAAAAAAAG
>NC_041224.1:106580618-106581103 GCF_002837175.3 Physeter macrocephalus | reverse complement strand
TCTCTCTCTCTCTCACACACACACACACACACACACACACACACAAACACACACACACACACACAGGGAGGAATACTTGAGAGCTTTCCTCAGAGTCTCTGAGAAGACACTGCCCTCTTGTGGACTCAAGACAGTGATCAAACAAATATATTCAAAACACAGACCCTCATTATGTGAACTGATGAAAGTAAAAATCTGCCACTTTAGTAAAATTAAAAATTTGAGAAGCATATGGTCCAAGTTAATATGTGTGGGGAGAGCTTGAGTGTATGTGTATGTGTTTTACATCAAATGGCAATGCTTGTGTGAGCAAAAGCAGTTATATTCAATGACCAATCCCTCACACTAAAAAACCAGTCCTGAAGTATTCTATGATATGATAGAAGCCTGGGTGAGGCTCTTGGGATTCAAGGAGAATTGAATATTGTGTAGCTGTTCTCCACATCAGGCCAGACACCTCCTATCTCATTTCTCCACCTCCTACT
>NC_041224.1:106577536-106580435 GCF_002837175.3 Physeter macrocephalus | reverse complement strand
TTAGCAGAGGACTATCTGTGCAAGAAGTGTAATTGGGTCTAAAAGAGAAACAAGCACAGACAACTACTGTTGCTTCTTGTTTCATCACGTGCCTCATGTCCTTGTAGAAGCTGGTGGCTAGAGACCAGCAATGCAGCAGGTCCGTTTCTGCCTGAGAACCAGGTAAACAGTATCCATCAAAGATGGACTGGTCATGTCCTTGCCATTCCCACCGACAACTGCATAGGAAGTAGGATGAGGGAGAAGATGCTAATAATGAAATCCTTTTCTCTAAGAGAACATTGCCTTGGACAGAAATCACACAGCCGTTTCTCACTTTCTCCTCATCCTGGAATCCTATTGTACTTATGTCAGTAAATTTGACATGTCCCACAGATCTCTTAGGCTCTGTTCCTTTTTCTTCTTTCTTCTTTCTTTCTGCTCTCTGACTGGATAATTTCAATTGACCTAGCTTCAAGTTCTTTCTCCTGCCTATTCACATCTACTGTTGAATCCCTCCCAGAGTGTGCTGTTTAATGTCTTAAAGTTTTATATCTTTCTAGGCTGTCCTCTTCCTGGTCCTTTGGCTAGAGAGAAGACTTTTCATGGACTTTTTTGTCTGCACCTGTTGGCATTTCCAGGTTCCTGGCTTCTCCCGCACTCACTTGGCTTATATGAGGCAAAAGAAAACTCAGGGAACTCACTGCTCTATCATTCCTCAGGCCCCAAGTTCCTATCTCGTCTAGCTTCTTCTCTCCAAATTCTTATGTTTTGTTTTTACATGTGGTCCAGGGTTTTAGCTATACTTAACAGGTTGAGTAGAAAAAAATACACCTACTTCAACTTGCCAAAAGTGGAAAGCATAATGCTTCTTTCTTTCCCTGAGGGGCGAACCTCTGACCAGCTTGGTTAATACACCTTACTGGTAGTAGCCCAGTGAAAATGGCATTAAAATTTCATTCTTGTATAGCCATCAAGAATAAATGGCTGGTCCTAGATCATGGATAAATGATGATCCATGATCATGATTTATCATTGGATAAATGTGGTCCTAGATCATGAAGATAACTACCATTTATTTGAGTACACCGCTCTAAGAATTCCTGACAGTGGCCCAGCAAGCCCAAGGTGGTGAATATAATTGGTCTCTGTAAATGGCATGAAAATGCCCTTGTCCTTCTTGTTCTTCATCCTCCTATACAAAAGTTTTGAGTGTGATTAGGAAATGACTAAAAAAAATGACAAAGTGATAGTGGCTAGAATGGTCACACCAGTTTAGTGGTGATGGAAAAACAGCAACAGCCCTGGTACCAAGGAACGGAGAAACTTAGACCCTGGAAGTTTTGTGTTTGTGGCAGGGAGGGGGATAATGCCCTCTTTGTATGCTAGACCCAGCACTGCAGCCTATCAGAGCAACCATATGGTCTGTGAAAACAGAAAAACTCATATGAATACAGCTTGTCCTGGACTAGTCTGCTGTGCTTGACACCATCAATGGAAGCTGCTCAACATGGATTACCATCCCTGTCTGTGTACAAACCTATAAATCAGCACCACCTTGTTTCAGTATGACTGGTACAAGCATATATGCTTATAATGTCTGGGCATCATGTATTATGCCTCATGAATGACACTGCTCATATAGCTTAACCAAAGTGAAGTAATGATGATTCTAATTAAGCTTAACAATGAATTCAAAACTGGATCGGGGACTTCACTGGTGGCGCAGCTGTGAAGAATCCGCCTGCCAGGGCAGGGGACACAGTTTCCAGCCGTGGTCCAGGAAGATCCCACGGAGCAACTAAGCCCACGAGCCACGACTACTGAGCCTGCGTTCTAGAGCCCGTGAGCCACAACTACTGAGCCCACAGGCTGCAACTACCAAAGCCCACGTGCCTAGAGCCCATGCTCTGCAACAAGAGAATCAACTGCAGTGAGAAGCCCATGCACCGCAATGAAGAGTAGCCCCCTCTCGCCACAACTAGAGAAAGCCCGCGTGCAGCCGTGAAGGTCCAACACAGCCATAAATAAATAAATAAATAAATAAATAAATAAATAAATAAATTTTATTTTTTACAGTCTAGTCTCCTATCAAACGTTTCTACTAAGGCTAATTATTTGAATATGTTCCCTAAGGAGACTTTCTTGTGCAGTAATTTGAAATCAAACTTTGACATGTGCTCATAATTATTTGACTTGAAGTTCCTTTTATATTTTCCAAAGTCTTTTTGGACATGTCTTATTTTTTCTCTTAGATATTTCACTTTGGGGTTACTAGCCTTCAAGTTGACCCAGTAATTGAAATTACACCTGACAAAGTGAGGTCAGTTGAGTGAGGACAGGCTGAGACCCTGAGTGGATCTAATTATTTAACAGAGCCCACTGAGCCAAAGAAGGCCAGAATGTGTCTGCAGGTAAGGGCCAGAGAGAACTGAATTGTACCACATACCAAGCAAGGAAAACATACACACAGAGTTGAGAGTTACAAGGGTGTCAATGACAAGAAGGAAAAAAGGGAAAAAAACAGAGAAGGGCCAAGCAACATTTATTCAGTAGATATTTCTCAACTGACTACTGTGGGCCAGTCACTATTCTAGGCACTAAAGGTAAAGCCATGAGCAAAACAAACAACATCCCTGACCTCATAGAACTTCTACTCTAATTGGAGTTATAAGCAATGAACACATTGACATGTAAGTGTCAACAATATGACTGCACATTATGGTTACTACCATAAAGGAAATGACCAGGGTGTAATGTTAGAATTAAGAGGAGGTTTAGGGATGGCTACTAACAGACCACAGCTTCAGCTGTACAGTGAGTGTGACTTTTAATTTTTTTCCCTGTAATGCAACTTTAGATTTATTATAAGGCTGAATTTCCATCAGGCCCCAAACATTTTTCCTGGGCTTGGGCGTAA
>NC_041224.1:106572940-106576581 GCF_002837175.3 Physeter macrocephalus | reverse complement strand
TCCCTGGTGGTGCAGTGGTTGAGAGTCCGCCTGCCAATGCAGGGGACACGGGTTCGTGCCCCGGTCCGGGAAGATCCCACATGCCGTGGAGCGGCTGGGCCCGTGAACCATGGCCGCTGAGCCTGCGCGTCCGGAGCCTGTGCTCCGCAACGGGAGGGGCCACAACAGTGAGAGGCCCGCACACTGCAAAAAAAAAAAAAAAATAGTACAAAGAGAAGACTGGAAAATATTTCAAACAGTCATTCAGACCAAATTGGGTCTTTCATTTCCCTTCAGGGTCAATTATTTTCAGAATTATAAAAATATTTCCCTCTGTTAACTCTTAATTCTCATTTTCATCTAGAAAGCAAACAGAATTTCTGTGCCCTGCAGCCTAAGCTCTACCTCAGGCACTGCTGGGGCCCCATCTGGTTTGGGTACAGACTGCAGGGGACTGCGGAGCACTGTGTGCTCAGCGCACAGAGGTAGGTGGCTGAGTCGCTGGGCTGGGAGTCTCTGATGAGCAGAGAGACATACTGGTTTGCTTTATTGACCTGGGCTGTAAATCTTCCTTCCTCTTTGTCATTATTGATGGTTCCGTACAGGAGCAACTCAGGGCCTTTGCTGGGGTACTGTCTGTACCACCAGAAGTAATCAGAAGCCCTGTCAGTATAAGTGCAGTTGAGAGAGGCGATGGCTCCCTCTGGAACATGCAGAGATGCAGGGCTCTGCTCCACTCTCTTCTGCTGGCTCCTCATCCCTGTGCAAAGAGACAACGAATGGTCAGTCGAAGAAGATTGGATGCATAATGGATGCTTCTTCTGCAGAATTTAAGTTATCTTTTCACAGGCCTCCCACCTCTACCTTCCCTTATTTAAAGGAAATAACATTCATGTTTCTATCCATGGGCCTACAATAGACAATGACTCCAAATACTTTACTTTATGTTCCCGTAGAAATGCCCCAAACTCACAAGTTAACTGAAGCCACAGGATCACTAGTAAAACTCTTGAGGATTTCATCCTTCTTTCGTCCCCTGGTTCACTGAGGATTCAAATTTTAAACCCTAAAAAAAAAAAAAAAAGAGTCGAACTCAGACATTTCTAATTCTTCTGCCTTATAAATCATAAAAAGAATCTGTTCTACCAGTGAAAAAAAGTGTTTCTTTTCACCACCCCTGCTACACCACCAAGCTCCTCCTCTCATATACCTCTCTCTCTCTCTCCTCTCTCTCTCTCTCTCACACACACACACACACACACACACACAAGGAGGAATACATGAGAGCTTTCCTCAGAGTCTCTGAGAAGACACTGCCATCTTGTGGACTCAAGACACTGATCAAACAAATATTCAAAACATACACCCTTATTATGTGAACTGATGAAAGTAAAAATCGGCCACTTCAGTAAAATTAAAAATTTGAGAAGCATATGGTCCAAGTCAATGTGTGTGGGGAGAGCTTGATGTGTATGTGCATGCTTTTTACATCAAATGGCAATGCTTGTGTGAGCAAAAGCAGTTATATCCAATGACTAATCCCTCACACTAAAAAACCAGTCCTGAAGTATTCTATGATATGGTAGAAGTCTGGGTGAGGCTCTTGTGATTCAAGGAGAATTTAATATTGTGTAGCTGTTCTCCACATCAGGCCAGACACCACCTATCTCATTTCTCCACCTCCTACTTTTAAAGAAATCTATTCTACCTCAAAAGAATCCTTTGAAGACACAATGGCCTAAAATCTGACTGATGAAACATGTTTCGAACTCACAACCTGGTCATATTTTTAACAAGGTCAAGGACTAGAAGAAATCGGGATTCTTCATTCCATTTTGCACCAATGGCACATCTGTGTGGAAACAATGCTTACCTGGGCTCGAAGTAGCAGATGGACCCGCCTTCAGTGCCTAGAGTGTAAATAAAACCCAATGCACCTATTCATGTGTCTAATTCCTCTTATTTCCTCTTCTTGTACACAGCACTGGCATCTAGGAATAAATCTCTAAAGTTATGGGTCTGGTATCCGTCTCTCTGTCTTTCAATCCTACCTTAACCAGAAAACCAGAATTAGCAGAGGACTATCTGTGCAAGAAGCGTAACTGGGTCTAAAAGAGAAACAAGCACAGACAACTACTGTTGCTTCTTGTTTCATCACATGCCTCATGTCCGTGTAGAAGCTGGTGGCTAGAGACCAGCAATGCAGCAGGTCCGTTTCTGCTTGAGAACCAGGTAAACAGTATCCATCAAAGATGGACTGGTCATGTCCTTCCCATTCCCACCGACAACTGCATAGGAAGTAGGATGAGGAAGAAGATGTTAATAATGAAATCCTTTTCTCTAAGAGAACATTGCCTTGGACAGAAATCACACAGTCGTTTCTCACTTTCTCCTCATCCTGGAATCCTATTATACTTATGTATAATTATACTTATGATTATATAATATATAAAAATATATATATAATATATAAAATATAAAAATATATATAATACTTATAATTATACGTATGTCAGTAAATATGACAATGTCCCAGGGTCTCTTAGGCTCCTTTCATTTTTCTTCATTCTTCTTTCTTTCTGCTCTCTGACTGGATAATTTCAATTGACCTACTTTCAAGTTCTTTCTCCTGCCTATTCAAATCTACTTTTGAATCCCTCTAGTGAACTTTTTCTTAGAAAATGTTCTCTGTGTAACAAATCCTCTGCCCTGAGAGAGTTCTGAGTTATGTGAAATATAGGCAAGCCCTTTGACTTAGTCCTTCATGACCCCCCAACAGGTCAAAGCAATCAAGTTTTATTCTTTGATGACAAAGTGCTCTGCTTCCTCCACCACCAGGAACCACATTGGGAACGCAGCCGCCCATCAAAAACTGTCGTTGATCCAGTAAAGAGAAGATGAAGCAAGCGTTAAGTTAAAATACCACAAAGCTTCCCGACCAGGTTTCAGTTACCTTTTTCTTAAATGTTTGCTTGGTTGCTGCATCCCTTTCTGTGGTGTTTGGCCAGAGTGTGCTGATTAACGTCTTAAAGTTTTATATCTTTCTAGGCTGTCCTCTTCCTCGTCCTTTGGCTAGAGAGAAGACTTTTCAAGGACTTTTTTGTCTGCACCTGTTGGCATTTCCAGGTTCCTGGCTTCCCCCGCACTCACTTGGCTTATATGAGGCAAAAGAAAACTCAGGGATCTCACTGCTCTATCATTCCTCAGGCCCCAAGTTCCTAGCTCGTCTAGCTTCTTCATCTCCAATTTCTTGTGTTTTGTTTTTACATGGGTTACAGGGTTTTAGGTGTACTTAACAGGTTGAGTAGAAAAAAATACACCTACTCCAAGTTGCCAGAAGTGGAAAGCATAATGCTTCTTTCTTTCCCTGAAGGGCGAACCTCTGACCAGCTTGGTTAATACACCTTACTTGTATTAGCCCAGTCAAAATGGCATTAAAATTTCATTCTTGTATAACCATCTAGAAAAAATGGCTGGTCCTAGATCATGGATAAATGATTATCCATGATCATGATTTATCATTGGATAAATGTGGTCCTAGATCATGAAGATAACTACCATTTATTTGAGTACACCGATCTACAAATTCCTTACAGTGGCCCAGCAGGCCCAAGGTGGTGAATATAATTGGTCTCTGTAAATGGCATGAAAATGCCCTTGTC
>NC_041224.1:106564759-106568272 GCF_002837175.3 Physeter macrocephalus | reverse complement strand
CTAGTGAACTTTTTCTTAGAAAATGTTCTCTGTGTAACAACTTCTCTGCCCTGAGAGAGTTCTGAGTTATGTGAAATATAGGCAAGCCCTTTGCCTTAGTCCTTCACGAGCCCCCCAACAGGTCAAAGCAATCAAGTTTTATTCTTTGATGACAAAGTGCTCTGCTCCCTCCACCACCAGGAACCACAATGGGAATGCAGGCGGCCATCTAAAAACTGTCGTGGATCCAGTAAAGAGAAGATGAAGCAAGCGTTAAGTTAAAATACCACAAAGCTTCCCGACCAGGTTTCAGTTACCTTTTTCTTAAATGTTTGCTTGGTTGCTGCATCCCTTTCTGTGGTGTTTGGCCAGAGTGTGCTGATTAACGTCTTAAAGTTTTATATCTTTCTAGGCTGTCCTCTTCCTCGTCCTTTGGCTAGAGAGAAGACTTTTCAAGGACTTTTTTGTCTGCACCTGTTGGCATTTCCAGGTTCCTGGCTTCCCCCGCACTCACTTGGCTTATATGAGGCAAAAGAAAACTCAGGGATCTCACTGCTCTATCATTCCTCAGGCCCCAAGTTTCTAGCTCGTCTAGCTTCTTCATCTCCAATTTCTTGTGTTTTGTTTTTACATGGGTTACAGGGTTTTAGGTGTACTTAACAGGTTGAGTAGAAAAAAATACACCTACTCCAAGTTGCCAGAAGTGGAAAGCATAATGCTTCTTTCTTTCCCTGAAGGGCGAACCTGTGACCAGCTTGGTTAATACACCTTACTTGCATTAGCCCAGTGAAAATGGCATTAAAATTTCATTCTTGTATAGCCATCTAGAATAAGTGGCTGGTCCTACATCATGGATAAATGATTATCCATGATCATGATTTATCATTGGATAAATGTGGTCCTAGATCATGAAGATAACTACCATTTATTTGAGTACACTGGTCTAAGAATTCTTTCCAGTGGCCCAGGAGGCCCAAGGCGGTGAATATAATTGGTCTCTGTAAATGGCATGAAAATGCCCTTGTCCTTCTTGTTCTTCATCCTCCTATACAAAAGTTTTGAGTGTGATTAGGAAATGACTATAAAAAAATGACAAAGTGATAGTGGCTAGAATGGTCACACCAGTTTTGTGGTGGTGGAAAAAGAGCAACAGCCCTGGTACCAAGGAAGGGAGAAACTTAGACCCTGGAAGGTTTGTGTTTATGGCAGGGAGAGGGATTAATGCCATCTTTGTATGCTAGACCCAGCACTGCAGCCTATCAGAACAACCATATGGTCTGTGAAAACAGAAAAACTCATATGAATACAGCTTGTCCTGGACTATTCTGCTGTGCTTGACACCATCAATGGAAGCTGCTCAACATGGATTACCATCCCTGTATGTGTACAAACCTATAAATCAGCACCACCTTGTTTCACTATGACTGGTACAAGCATATATGCTTCTAATGTCTGAGCATCCTGAATTATGCCTCATGAATGACACTGCTCATATAGCTTAACCAAAGTGAAGTAATGATGATTCTAATTAAGCTTAACAATGAATTCAGAACTGGATCGGGGACTTCCCTGGTGGCGCAGCTGTGAAGAATACGCCTGCCAGGGCAGGGGACACAGTTTCCTGCCGTTGTCCAGGAAGATCCCACGGAGCAACTAAGCCCACGAGCCACGACACTGAGCCTGCGCTCTAGAGCCCGTGAGCCACAACTACTGAGCCCACCTGTTGCAACTACCAAAGCCCACGTGCCTAGAGCCCATGCTCTGCAACAAGAGAATCCACTGCAGTGAGAAGCCCACGCACCGCAATGAAGAGTAGCCCCCTCTCGCCACAACTAGAGAAAGCCCGCGTGCAGCCGTGAAGGTCCAACACAGCCAGAAATAAATAAATAAATAAATAAATTTTAATTTTTTATAGTCTAGTCTCCTATCAAACGTTTCTACTAAGACTAATTATTTGAATATGTTCCCTAAGGAGACTTTCTTGTGCAGTAATTTGAAATCAAACTTTGACATGTGCTCATAATTATTTGACTTGAAGTTCCTTTTATATTCTCCAAAGTCTTTTTGGACATGTCTTATTTTTTCTCTTAGATATTTCACTGTGGGATTCCTAGCCTTCAAGTGGACCCAGTAATTGAAATTACACCTGACAAAGTGAGGTCAGTTGATTGAGGACAGGCTGAGACCCTGAGTGGATCTAATTATTTAACAGAGCCCACTGAGCCAAAGAAGGCCAGAATGTGTCTGCAGGTAAGGGCCAGAGAGAACTGAATTGTACCACATACCAAGCAAGGAGAACATACACACAGAGTTGAGAGTTACAAGGGTGTCAATGACAAGAAGGAAAAAAGGGAAAAAAACAGAGAAGGGCCAAGCAACATTTATTCAGTAGATATTTCTCAACTGACTACTGTGGGCCAGTCACTATTCTAGGCACTAAAGGTAAAGCCATGAGCATAACAAACAACATCCCTGACCTCATAGAACTTCTACTCTAATTGGAGTTATAAGCAATGAACACATTGACATGTAAGTGTCAACAATATGACTGCACATTATGGTTACTACCATAAAGGCAATGACCAGGGTGTAGTGACAGAATTAAGAAGAGATTTACGGATGGCTACATTAGTCAGGAAGATCAGCAGAAGTCAGATGCGTTTCTCTACAGAAATGATATCAGAGCTGCGACCTGAAGGATGAAAATGAGTCAGGCTCACCAAGATTAGGGGGAAGAAAATTGCAATTTGGAAATATTTGTAAGTCATAAGTCTGCAGGCTGAGAATTTGAAGCAAATTCTGATTGGATTGCATCATTTTAGTCAGTGACTATGTGAACAAAACCGAATAAAAATCTTAATTCTTCATTTCCAAGTTGTCCCACTCTTTGGACTACATAAACAAGGTCATGTCTAACAGACCACAGCTTCAGCTTTACAGTGAGTGTGACTTTTAATTTTTTTCCCTCTAATTCAACTTTAGATTTATTATAAGGCTGAATTTCCATCAGGCCCCAAACATTTTTCCTGGACTTGGGCGTAAGTTATAGGACACTTCCACAGTGCAAGTGAGTCAGGAGAGGGGGAATATTCATACCCTTGTTGGTGTTCTCAACTCCCCTCACCAACATTTTCTAAAACATCCTCAGTACCATGTGGTCTTTGACAGTTGATCCATGTAGGTCTTTAATCACCATAACAAAGCTCCTTGGTGTCTAGAATTTTTTATTCCAGATGCTACTCAGAGATCCTTCTCAGGAAATCTGAAATCATTCTGTGCTCCCATGGCCTGATGCGGGTATGGGACGTGGCTGTAGCTAATTCTGCCATCTCCAGCCATACTCAAGTACATAGGAACCAATACACTCTCCCACAAGCTTCAAGCCAGGAACTTTGAGTTCTACTCAGCCTTACTAAAAATGGTAACATAAGCCTTCTCTGATCTGAGCCCCTGCAACTGTCTAGGCTTTTTGTTTCAACCAGTTCTCACCTTCTGACCCTGGTCCTTCCATCCACTCATTAAACGTATCCTTAT
>NC_041224.1:106560193-106561198 GCF_002837175.3 Physeter macrocephalus | reverse complement strand
CTAGTGAACTTTTTCTTAGAAAATGTTCTCTGTGTAACAACTTCTCTGCCCTGAGAGAGTTCTGAGTTATATGAAATATAGACAAGCCCTTTGCCTTAGTCCTTCACGAGCCCCCCAACAGGTCAAAGCAATCAAGTTTTATTCTTTGATGACAAAGTGCTCTGCTCCCTCCACCACCAGGAACCACAATGGGAATGCAGGCGGCCATCTAAAAACTGTCGTGGATCCAGTAAAGAGAAGATGAAGCAAGCGTTACGTTAAAATACCACAAAGCTTCCTCACCAGATTTCAGTTACCTTTTTCTTAAATGTTTGCTTGGTTGCTGCATACCTTTCTGTGGTGTTTGGCCAGAGTGTGCTGATTAACGTCTTAAAGTTTTATATCTATCTAGGCTGTCCTCTTCCTGGTCCTTTGGCTAGAGAGAAGACTTTTCATGGACTTTTTTGTCTGCACCTGTTGGCATTTCCAGGTTCCTGGCTTCCCCCGCACTCATTTGGCTTATATGAGCCAAAAGAAAACTCAGGGAACTCACTGCTCTATCATTCCTCAGGCCCCAAGTTCCTAGCTCATCTAGCTTCTTCATCTCCAATTTCTTGTGTTTTGTTTTTACATGGGTTACAGGGTTTTAGGCGTACTTAACAGGTTGAGTAGAAAAAAATACACCTACTCCAAGTTGCCAGAAGTGGAAAGCATAATGCTTCTTTCTTTCCCTGAAGGGCGAACCTCTGACCAGCTTGGTTAATACACCTTACTTGTATTAGCCCAGTCAAAATGGCATTAAAATTTCATTCTTGTATAACCATCTAGAAAAAATGGCTGGTCCTAGATCATGGATAAATGATTATCCATGATCATGATTTATCATTGGATAAATGTGGTCCTAGATCATGAAGATAACTACCATTTATTTGAGTACACCGATCTACAAATTCCTTACAGTGGCCCAGCAGGCCCAAGGTGGTGAATATAATTGGTCTCTGTAAATGGCATGAAAATGCCCTTGTC
>NC_041224.1:106557358-106559815 GCF_002837175.3 Physeter macrocephalus | reverse complement strand
GCCCTGGTACCAAGGAAGGGAGAAACTTAGACCCTGGAAGGTTTGTGTTTGTGGCAGAGAGGGGTATTAATGCCATCTTTGTATGCTAGACCCAGCACTGCAGCCTATCAGAGCAACCATATGGTCTGTGAAAACAGAAAAACTCATATGAATACAGCTTGTCCTGGACTATTCTGCTGTGCTTGACACCATCAATGGAAGCTGCTCAACATGGATTACCATCCCTGTATGTGTACAAACCTATAAATCAGCACCACCTTGTTTCAGTATGACTGGTACAAGCATATATGCTTCTAATGTCTGAGCATCCAGAATTATGCCTCATGAATGACACTGCTCATATAGCTTAAACAAAGTGAAGTAATGATGATTCTAATTAAGCTTAACAATGAATACAAAACTGGATCGGGGACTTCCCTGGTGGCGCAGCTGTGAAGAATTCTCCTGCCAGGGAAGGGAACACAGTTTCAAGCCGTGGTCCAGGAAGACCCCACGGAGCAACTAAGCCCATGAGCCACGACTACTGAGCCTGCGCTCTAGAGCCCGTGAGCCACAACTACTGAGCCCACCTGTTGCAACTACCAAAGCCCACGTGCCTAGAGCCCATGCTCTGCAACAAGAGAAGCCACTGCAGTGAGAAGCCCACGCACCGCAATGAAGAGTAGCCCCCTCTCGCCAAAACTAGAGAAAGCCCGCGTGCAGCAGTGAAGGTCCAACACAACCATAAATAAATAAATAAATAAATAAATAAATAAATAAATAAATAAAATTTATTTTAAAATAATTAGACTCCTATAAAACGTTTCTACTAAGGCTAATTATTGGAATATGTTCCCCAAGGAGACTTTCTTGCACAGTAATTTGAAATCACACTTTGACATGTGCTCATAATAATTTGACTTGAAGGTCCTTTTATATTTTCCAAAGTCTTTTTGGACATGTCTTATTTTTTCTCTTAGATATTTCACTGTGGGGTTACTAGCCTTCAAGCTGACCCAGTTAATTGAAATTACACCTGACAAAGTGAGGTCAGTTGATTGAGGACAGGCTGAGACCCTGAGTGGATCTAATTATTTAACAGAGCCCACTGAGCCAAAGAAGGCCAGAATGTGTCTGCAGGTAAGGGCCAGAGAGAACTGAATTGTACCACATACCAAGCAAGGAGAACATACACACAGAGTTGAGAGTTACAAGGGTGTCAATGACAAGAAGGAAAAAAGGGAAAAAAACAGAGAAGGGCCAAGCAACATTTATTCAGTAGATATTTCTCAACTGACTACTGTGGGCCAGTCACTATTCTAGGCACTAAAGGTAAAGCCATGAGCATAACAAACAACATCCCTGACCTCATAGAACTTCTACTCTAATTGGAGTTATAAGCAATGAACACATTGACATGTAAGTGTCAACAATATGACTGCACATTATGGTTACTACCATAAAGGCAATGACCAGGGTGTAGTGACAGAATTAAGAAGAGATTTACGGATGGCTACATTAGTCAGGAAGATCAGCAGAAGTCAGATGCGTTTCTCTACAGAAATGATATCAGAGCTGCGACCTGAAGGATGAAAATGAGTCAGGCTCACCAAGATTAGGGGGAAGAAAATTGCAATTTGGAAATATTTGTAAGTCATAAGTCTGCAGGCTGAGAATTTGAAGCAAATTCTGATTGGATTGCATCATTTTAGTCAGTGACTATGTGAACAAAACCGAATAAAAATCTTAATTCTTCATTTCCAAGTTGTCCCACTCTTTGGACTACATAAACAAGGTCATGTCTAACAGACCACAGCTTCAGCTTTACAGTGAGTGTGACTTTTAATTTTTTTCCCTCTAATTCAACTTTAGATTTATTATAAGGCTGAATTTCCATCAGGCCCCAAACATTTTTCCTGGACTTGGGCGTAAGTTATAGGACACTTCCACAGTGCAAGTGAGTCAGGAGAGGGGGAATATTCATACCCTTGTTGGTGTTCTCAACTCCCCTCACCAACATTTTCTAAAACATCCTCAGTACCATGTGGTCTTTGACAGTTGATCCATGTAGGTCTTTAATCACCATAACAAAGCTCCTTGGTGTCTAGAATTCTTTATTCCAGATGCTACTCAGAGATCCTTCTCAGGAAATCTGAAGTCATTCTGTGTTCCCATGGCCTGCTGCGGGTATGGAACATTCTATGGCTGTAGCTAATTCTGCCATCTCCAGCCATACTCAAGTACATAGGAACCAATACACTCTCCCACAAGCCTCAAGCCAGGAACTTGGAGTTCTACTCAGCCTTACTCAAAAATGGTAACATAAGCCTTCTCTGATCTGAGGCCCTGCAACTGTCTAGGCTTTTTGTTTCAACCAGTTCTCACCTTCTGACCCTGGTCCTTCCATCCACTCATCAAATGTATCCTTATCTAATCCACCAGTGGGGTAGCAGTTGAGGGTGGAGATGGGGTGGAGGA
>NC_041224.1:106555178-106557091 GCF_002837175.3 Physeter macrocephalus | reverse complement strand
CCTGTGCTCCGCAACAGGAGAGGCCACAACAGTGAGAGGCCCGCGTACCGCAAAAATAAAGAAAAAAAAAAAAAAGAGTACAAAGGGAAGGCTGGAAACTATTTCAAACAGTCATTCAGAATCAAATTGTGTCTTGAATTTTCCTTCAGGGTTAAATATTTTCAGAATTATAAAAATATTTCCCTCTGTTAACTCTTAATTCTCATTTTCATCTAGAAAGCAAACAGAAGTTCGGTGCCCTGCAGCCTAAGCTCTACCTCAGGCATTGCTGGGGCCCCATCTGGTTTGGGTACAGACTGCAGGTGCCTGCAGAGCACTGTGTGCTCAGCGCACAGAGGTAGGTGGCTGAGTCGCTGGGCTGGGAGTCTCTGATGAGCAGGGAGACATACTGCTTGGCTTTATTGACCTGGGCTGTAAATCTTCCTTCCTCTTTGTCATTATTCAAGTATCCGTACAGGAGCAACTCAGGACCTTTGCTGGGGTACTGTCTGTACCACCAGAAGAGCTGAGAGGCACTGTCAGTATAAGTGCAGTTGAGAGAGGCGATGGCTCCCTCTGGAACATGCAGAGATGCAGGGCTCTGCTCCACTCCCTTCTGCTGGCTCCTCATCCCTGTGCAAAGAGACAACGAATGGTCAGTCGAAGAAGACTGGCTGGGTAATGGATGCTTCTTCTGCAGAATTTAAGTTATCTTTTCACAGGCCTCCCACCTCTACCTTCCCTTATTTAAAGGAAATAACATTCATGTTTCTATCCATGGGCCTACAATAGACAATGACTCCAAATACTTTACTTTATGTTCCCGTAGAAATGCCCCAAACTCACAAGTTAACTGAAGCCACAGGATCACTAGTAAAACTCTTGAGGATTTCATCCTTCTTTCGTCCCCTGGTTCACTGAGGATTCAAATTTTCAACCCTAAAAAAAAAACAATGAGTCGAACTCAGACATTTCCAGGTCTTCTGCCTTAGAAATCATAAAAAGAATCTGTTCTAACAGTGAAAAAAAGAGCTTCTTTTCACCACCCCTGCTACATCACCGAGCTCCTCCTCTCATATACCTCTCTCTCTCCTCTCTCTCTCTCTCTCTCTCTCTCTCTCTCTCTCACACACACACACACACACACACACACACACACAAGGAGGAATACATGAGAGCTTTCCTCAGAGTCTCTGAGAAGACACTGCCATCTTGTGGACTCAAGACAGTGATCAAACAAATATTCAAAACATAGACCATTATTATGTGAACTGATGAAAGTAAAAATCTGTCACTTTAGTAAAATTAAAAATTTGAGAAGCATATGGTCCAAGTCAATGTGTGTGGGGAGAGCTTGAGGTGTATGTGTATGTGTTTTACATCAAATGGCAATGCTTGTGTGAGCAAACGTAGTTATATCCATTGACCAATCCCTCACACTAAAAAACCAGTCCTGAAGCATTCTATGATATGAAAGAATTCTGGGTGAGGCTCTTGGGATTCAAGGAGAATTTAATATTGTTTAGCTGTTCTCCACATCAGGCCAGACACCTCCTATCTCATTTTTCCACCTCCAATTTTTAAAGAAATCTATTCTAACTCAAAAGAATCCTTTGAAGACACACTGGCCTAAAATCTGAGTGATGAAACATGTTTCCAACTTTTTCTGCTCTCTGACTGGATAATTTCAATTGACCTAGCTTCAAGTTCTTTCTCCTGCCTATTCAAATCTACTGTTGAATCCCTCTAGTGAACTTTTTCTTAGAAAATGTTCTCTGTGTAACAACTTCTCTGCCCTGAGAGAGTTCTGAGTTATATGAAATATAGACAAGCCCTTTGCCTTAGTCCTTCACGAGCCCCCCAACAGGTCAAAGCAATCAAGTTTTATTCTTTGATGACAAAGTGCTCTGCTCCCTCCACCACCAGGAACCACA
>NC_041224.1:106550590-106553932 GCF_002837175.3 Physeter macrocephalus | reverse complement strand
AGACCCTGGAAGGTTTGTGTTTGTGGCAGAGAGGGGTATTAATGCCATCTTTGTATGCTAGACCCAGCACTGCAGCCTATCAGAACAACCATATGGTCTGTGAAAACAGAAAAACTCATATGAATACAGCTTGTCCTGGACTATTCTGCTGTGCTTGACACCATCAATGGAAGCTGCTCAACATGGATTACCATCCCTGTATGTGTACAAACCTATAAATCAGCACCACCTTGTTTCAGTATGACTGGTACAAGTATATATGCTTCTAATGTCTGAGCATCATGGATTATGCCTCATGAATGACACTGCTCATATAGCTTAACCAAAGTGAAGTAATGATGATTCTAATTAAGCTTAACAATGAATTCAAAACTGGATCGGGGACTTCCCTGGTGGCGCAGCTGTGAAAAATCCTCCTGCCAGGGAAGGGAACACAGTTTCCAGCAGTGGTCCAGGAAGATCTCACGGAGCAACTAAGCGCACAAGCCACGACTGCTGAGCCTGCGCTCTAGAGCCCGTGAGCCACAACTACTGAGCCCACCTGCTGCAACTACCAAAGCCCACGTGCCTAGAGCCCATGCTCTGAAACAAGAGAAGCCACTGCAGTGAGAAGCCCACGCACCACAATGAAGAGTAGCCCCCTCTCGCCACAACTAGAGAAAGCCCGCGTTCAGCAGTGAAGGTCCAACACAACCATAAATAAATAAATAAATAAATAAATAAATAAATAAAATTTATTTTAAAATAATTAGACTCCTATAAAACGTTTCTACTAAGGCTAATTATTGGAATATGTTCTCCAAGGAGACTTTCTTGCACAGTAATTTGAAATCAAACTTTGACATGTGCTGATAATTATTTGACTTGAAGTTCCTTTTATATTTTCCAAAGTCTTTTTGGACATGTCTTATTTTTTCTCTTAGATATTTCACTGTGGGGTTACTAGCCTTCAAGCTGACCCAGTTAATTGAAATTACACCTGACAAAGTGAGGTCAGTTGATTGAGGACAGGCTGAGACCCTGAGTGGATCTAATTATTTAACAGAGCCCACTGAGCCAAAGAAGGCCAGAATGTGTCTGCAGGTAAGGGCCAGAGAGAACTGAATTGTACCACATACCAAGCAAGGAGAACATACACACAGAGTTGAGAGTTACAAGGGTGTCAATGACAAGAAGGAAAAAAGGGAAAAAAACAGAGAAGGGCCAAGCAACATTTATTCAGTAGATATTTCTCAACTGACTACTGTGGGCCAGTCACTATTCTAGGCACTAAAGGTAAAGCCATGAGCATAACAAACAACATCCCTGACCTCATAGAACTTCTACTCTAATTGGAGTTATAAGCAATGAACACATTGACATGTAAGTGTCAACAATATGACTGCACATTATGGTTACTACCATAAAGGAAATGACCAGGGTGTAGTGATAGAATTAAGAAGAGGTTTACGGATGGCTACATTAGTCAGGAAGATCAGTAGAAGTCAGATGCGTTTCTCTACAGTAATGATATCAGAGCTGAGACCTGAAGGATGAAAATGAGTCAGGCTCACCAAGATTAGGGGGAAGAAAATTGCGGATGCATGAAAGCATAAGACCCAATGTGGGACAGGACACAACAAGTTTAGAAAATTGAAAGGAGATCAGTGTTGTGGCTGCACAGAGCCAGGGAAAGAGAGTTGAGCGCTGACATTGAAGGGTCAGGTGAGATTCAAATTATTCAGAACCTTGTATATCACAGCCAAGAGTTTGTATTTTACTCTAGGAGCATTAGAAATCCACTGCAGCATTTAGGCAAGTAGCAACAACTTTTCATTTACACTTTAAAAAATCACTCTTGCTACCAGTTAGATTAGTGCTTCTCAAACTTCAAAGTGATTGAATCACCTGCGGATTTGTTAAAATGAAGGTTCAAACTCAGTGAGTCTGGAATAGAGCCTGGGATTCTGCACAAGTTCCAATATTGCTGGTCCGCATGTTGAATATCAAAACTGTGGGTAACACATTGCCTGGAGAGAAAAGAGACCACCTAGAAGGTAACCTGGATCAGAACAGTGTTTTTCAAATTTTGTTTAATATTATCTTATTTTATGAAAGGATATGAGTTCTTGTTCTGTGTTTTCTAATCGTATTTTATTTATTTTTTTAATGACAAAAAGTGTAATGACAAAAACCTTACAGGTTAAAATAAAAGAAAATTAAAACACTGTGAACATTTTCACTTAGTAAAATGGAAACCAATTTAAGATAATCATATCCAGACTTGGTATAGTATTGGAAAATCAGCAGCCTCATATGTTGCCGTTGAAGCCATGGCTTGGTGAAAAATTTCTTCTTGGAAACCAGACATTCGATGTCATGTGTTTTCCCTTAACCAATTTCACTTCCATTGAAACTACAGCTTTAATGATGTTCATAAAAATATTGTCTATAATACTGGATAATTGGAAAAAATACTAAAAAGTGATTCATTTCTAGAAGTACATCTAAATAATGGAAACTAGGCAATCAGTTAAAATTATGCCCTTAAAATATGTTTCCTGGCATGACAACACCTACAATACATGTTGAGAAAAACAAATATGTTGATAAATACCAAATACATTATAATCCCCTTTCATGGAAAATTTAGCTGTATAATATGTGAGCTAAAAAATGTGAAAACTAGTAATAGTTATAATTTTTAGGTCATGAAGTTATGGGATGTTCTATTTTTAAGCATGTTTATATCTTCTACTTTATTTAAAATTAGTATGTATAATTAAGTAGTAAAATTTTAATTTAACTTAAATTCAAAATACAAGACTCTTTCCTTCAAGCTCTGGATCCTATTTTGCATCTTTATTGGAAGAAGCAATTGACGAGAGGTCAGGGTGTCTGGGTTCTGCTCCCAGCTTCCATTTTGCTATAAGTCATGCTTTAAGTAGGCCATTCAAATCCTGCTCATCCAAATTCTTTTAGCCTATTAAATGAAGGGCATGGGCTGAATCAGTAATTCTTAAAGTGTGATTGATGCAGGAGGTCATGGTAGGCAGTACAGATATGAAAATTTTAATTGTTACATATGTGGTGTTATTTTAATTTGTAATAGACATCAAATATATGGTTTCACACACAGTATGCATTAAAACAAGGATAACTTTTTTGCCTGCGGAGCACTGTGTGCTCAGCGCACAGAGGTAGGTGGCTGAGTCGCTGGGCTGGGAGTCTCTGATGAGCAGGGAGACATACTGCTTGGCTTTATTGACCTGGGCTGTAAATCTTCCTTCCTCTTTGTCACTATTGATGGTTCCGTACAGGAGCAACTCAGGGCCTTTGCTGGGGTACTGTCTGTACCAAAAG
>NC_041224.1:106546980-106550090 GCF_002837175.3 Physeter macrocephalus | reverse complement strand
GAAACAAGCACAGACAACTACTGTTCCTTCTTGTTTCATCACGTGCCTCATTTCCTTGTAGAAGCTGGTGGCTAGAGACCAGCAATGCAGCAGGTCCGTTTTTGCTTGAGAACCAGGTAAACAGTATCCATCAAAGATGGACTGGTCATATTCTTCCCATTCCCACCGACAACCGCATAGGAGTAGGATGAGGGAGAAGATGCTAATAATGAAATCCTTTTCTCTAAGAGAACATTGCCTTGGACAGAAATCACACAGCCATTTCTCACTTTCTCCTCATCCTGGAATCCTATTATACTTATGTCAGTAAATTTGACATGTCCCACAGGTCTCTTAGGCTCTGTTCCTTTTTCTTCTTTCTTCTTTCTTTCTGCTCTCTGACTGGATAATTTCAATTGACCTAGCTTCAAGTTCTTTCTCCTGCCTATTCACATCTACTGTTGAATCCCTCTAGTGAACTTTTTCTTAGAAAATGTTCTCTGTGTTACAACTTCTCTGCCCTGAGAGAGTTCTGAGTTATGTGAGATATAGGCAAGCACTTTGCCTTAGTCCTTCACGAGCCCCCCAACAGGTCAAAGCAATCAAGTTTTATTCTTTGATGACAAAGTGCTCTGCTCCCTCCACCACCAGGAACCACACTGGGAAAGCTGGCGGCCATCTAAAAACTGTCATGGATCCAGTAAAGAGAAGATGAAGCAAGCGTTAAGTTAAAATACCACAAAGCTTCCCTACCAGGTTTCGGTTACCTTTTTCTTAAATGTTTGCTTGGTTGCTGCATACCTTTCTGTGGTGTTTGGCCAGAGTGTGCTGATTAATGTCTTAAAGTTTTATATCTTTCTAGGCTGTCCTCTTTCTGGTCCTTTGGATAGAGAGAAGACTTTTCATGGACTTTTTTGTCTGCACCTGTTGGCATTTCCAGGTTCCTGGCTTCTCCCGCAATCACTTGGCTTATATGAGGCAAAAGAAAACTCAGGGAACTCACTGCTCTATCATTCCTCAGGCCCCAAGTTCCTATCTCGTCTAGCTTCTTCTCTCCAAATTCTTATGTTTTGTTTTTACATGTGGTCCAGGGTTTTAGGTGTACTTAACAGGTTGAGTAGAAAAAAATACACCTACTCCAACTTGCCAGAAGTGGAAAGCAAAATGCTTCTTTCTTTCCCTGAGGGGCGAAACTCTGACCAGCTTGGTTAATACAACTTACTGGTAGTAGCCCAGTCAAAATGGCATTAAAATTTCATTCTTGTATAGCCATCTAGAATAAATGGCTGGTCCTAGATCATGGATAAATGATGATCCATGATCATGATTTATCATTGGATAAATGTGGTCCTAGATCATGAAGATAACTACCATTTATTTGAGTACACCGCTCTAAGAATTCCTGACAGTGGCCCAGCAAGCCCAAGGTGGTGAATATAATTGGTCTCTGTAAATGGCATGAAAATGCCCTTGTCCTTCCTGTTCTTCATCCTCCTATACAAAAGTTTTGAGTGTGATTAGAAATGACTAAAAGAAATGACAAAGTTATAGTGGCTAGAATGGTCACACCAGTTTTGTGGTGGTGGAAAAAGAGCAACAGCCTTAGTACCAAGGAAGGGAGAAACTTAGACCCTGGAAGGTTTGTGTTTGTGGCAGAGAGGGGTATTAATGCCATCTTTGTATGCTAGACCCAGCACTGCAGCCTATCAGAGCAACCATATGGTCTGTGAAAACAGAAAAACTCATATGAATACAGCTTGTCCTGGACTATTCTGCTGTGCTTGACACCATCAATGGAAGCTGCTCAACATGGATTACCATCCCTGTATGTGTACAAACCTATAAATCAGCACCACCTTATTTCAGTATGACTGGTACAAGCATATATGCTTATAATGTCTAAGCATCATGAATTATGCCTCATGAATGACACTGCTCATATAGCTTAACCAAAGTGTAGTAATGATGATTCTAATTAAGCTTAACAATGAATTCAAAACTGGATTGGGGACTTCCCTGGTGGCGCAGCTGTGAAGGATCCGCCTGCCAGGGCAGGGGACACAGTTTCCAGCCGTGGTCCAGGAAGATCCCACGGAGCAACTAAGCCCACGAGCCACGACTACTGAGCCTGCGTTCTAGAGCCCGTGAGCCACAACTACTGAGCCCACAGGCTGCAACTACCAAAGCCCACGTGCCTAGAGCCCATGCTCTGCAACAAGAGAATCAACTGCAGTGAGAAGCCCATGCACCGCAATGAAGAGTAGCCCCCTCTCGCCACAACTAGAGAAAGCCCGCGTGCAGCCGTGAAGGTCCAACACAGCCATAAATAAATAAATAAATAAATAAATAAATAAATTTTATTTTTTTATACTCTAGTCTCCTATCAAACGTTTCTACTAAGGCTAATTATTTGAATATGTTCCCTAAGGAGACTTTCTTGTGCAGTAATTTGAAATCAAACTTTGACATGTGCTCATAATTATTTGACTTGAAGTTCCTTTTATATTTTCCAAAGTCTTTTTGGACATGTCTTATTTATTTTTTCTCTTAGATATTTCACTTTGGGGTTACTAGCCTTCAAGTTGACCCAGTAATTGAAATTACACCTGACAAAGTGAGGTCAGTTGAGTGAGGACAGGCTGAGACCCTGAGTGGATCTAATTATTTAACAGAGCCCACTGAGCCAAAGAAGGCCAGAATGTGTCTGCAGGTAAGGGCCAGAGAGAACTGAATTGTACCACATACCAAGCAAGGAAAACATACACACAGAGTTGAGAGTTACAAGGGTGTCAATGACAAGAAGGAAAAAAGGGAAAAAAACAGAGAAGGGCCAAGCAACATTTATTCAGTAGATATTTCTCAACTGACTACTGTGGGCCAGTCACTATTCTAGGCACTAAAGGTAAAGCCATGAGCATAACAAACAACATCCCTGACCTCATAGAACTTCTACTCTAATTGGAGTTATAAGCAATGAACACATTGACATGTAAGTGTCAACAATATGACTGCACATTATGGTTACTACCATAAAGGAAATGACCAGGGTGTAGTGATAGAATTAAGAAGAGGTTTACGGATGGCTACATTAGTCAGGAAGATCAGCAGAAGTCAGATGCGTTTCTCTACAG
>NC_041224.1:106537956-106545029 GCF_002837175.3 Physeter macrocephalus | reverse complement strand
CTGTCAGTATAAGTGCAGTTGAGAGAGGTGATGGCTCCCTCTGGAACATGCAGAGATGCAGGGCTCTGCTCCACTCCCTTCTGCTGGCTCCTCATCCCTGTGCAAAGAGACAACGAATGGTCAGTCGAAGAAGACTGGCTGGGTAATGGATGCTTCTTCTGCAGAATTTAAGTTATCTTTTCACAGGCCTCCCACCTCTACCTTCCCTTATTTAAAGGAAATAACATTCATGTTTCTATCCATGCGCCTACAATAGACAATGACTCCAAATACTTTACTTTATGTTCCCATAGAAATGCCCCAAACTCACAAGTTAACTGAAGCCACAGGATCACTAGTAAAACTCTTGAGGATTTCATCCTTCTTTCGTCCCCTGGTTCACTGAGGATTCAAATTTTAAACCCTAAAAAAAAAAAAAAAAGAGTCGAACTCAGACATTTCTAATTCTTCTGCCTTAGAAATCATAAAAGAATCTGTTCTACCAGTGAAAAAAAGGGATTCTTTTCACCAACCCTGCTACCCCACCGCGGTCCTCCTCTCATAAACCTCTCTCTCTCTCTCTCTCTCTCTCTCTCTCACACACACACACACACACACACGCACACACACACACACACACACACACGGAGGAATACATGAGAGCTTTCCTCAGAGTCTCTGAGAAGACACTGCCATCTTGTGGACTCAAGACACTGATCAAACAAATATTCAAAACATACACCCTTATTATGTGAACTGATGAAAGTAAAAATCTGCCACTTCAGTAAAATTAAAAATTTGAGAAGCATATGGTCCAAGTCAATGTGTGTGGGGAGAGCTTGATGTTTATGTGTATGCGTTTTACATCAAATGGCAATGCTTGTGTGAGCAAAAGCAGTTATATCCAATGACCAATCCCTCACACTAAAAAACCAGTCCTGAAGTATTCTATGATATGATAGAGGTCTGGGTGAGGCTCTTGGGATTCAAGGAGAATTGAATATTGTGTAGCTGCTCTCCACATCAGGCCAGACACCTCCTATCTCATTTCTCCACCTCCAATTTTTAAAGAAATCTATTCTATCTCAAAAGAATCCTTTGAAGACACACTGGCCTAAAATCTGACTGATGAAACATGTTTCCAACTCACAACCTGGTCATATTTTTAACAACGTTAAGGACTAGAAGAGATCAGGATTCTTCATTCCATTTTGCACCAATGAAACATCTGTGTGGAAACAGTGCTTACTTGGGTTGGAAGTAGTAGATGGACCCGCCTTCAGTGCCTAGAGTGTAAATAAAACCCAATGCACCTGTTCATGTGTCTAATTCCTCTTATTTCCTCTTCGTGTACACAGCACTGGCATCTAGGAATTAATATCCAAAGTTATGGGTCTGGTATCCCTCTCTCTGTCTTTCCATCCTACCTTAACCAGAAAACCAGAATTAGCACAGGACTATCTGTGCAAGAAGCGTAATTGGGTCAAAAAGAGAAACAAGCACAGACAACTACTGTTCCTTCTTGTTTCATCACGTGCCTCATGTCCTTGTAGAAGCTGGTGGCTAGAGACCAGCAATGCAGCAGGTCTGTTTCTGCTTGAGAACCAGGTAAACAGTATCCATCAAAGATGGACTGGTCATGTCCTTCCCATTCCCACCGACAACTGCATAGGAAGTAGGATGAGGGAGAAGATGCTAATAATGAAATCCTTTTCTCTAAGAGAACATTGCCTTGGACAGAAATCACACAGTCGTTTCTCACTTTCTCCTCATCCTGGAATCCTATTATACTTATGTATAATTATACTTATAATTATATAATATATAAAAAATATATATATAATATATAAAATATATATATAATACTTATAATTATACGTATGTCAGTAAATTTGACAATGTCCCAGAGGTCTCTTAGGCTCTGTTCATTTTTCTTCATTCTTCTTTCTTTCTGCTCTCTGACTGGATAATTTCAATTGACCTAGCTTCAAGTTCTTTCTCCTGCCTATTCAAATCTACTGTTGAATCCCTCTAGTGAACTTTTTCTTAGAAAATGTTCTCTGTGTAACAACTTCTCTGCCCTGAGAGAGTTCTGAGTTATGTGAAATATAGGCAAGCCCTTTGCCTTAGTCCTTCACGAGGCCCCCAACAGGTCAAAGCAATCAAGTTTTATTCTTTGATGACAAAGTGCTCTGCTCCCTCCACCACCAGGAACCACACTGGGAACGCAGCCGCCCATCTAAAAACTGTCGTGGATCCAGTAAAGAGAAGATGAAGCAAGCGTTAAGTTAAAATACCACAAAGCTTCCCTACCAGATTTCAGTTACCTTTTTCTTAAATGTTTGCTTGGTTGCTGCATACCTTTCTGTGGTGTTTGGCCAGAGTGTGCTGATTAACGTCTTAAAAGTTTTATATCTATCAAAGCTGTCCTCTTCCTGGTCCTTTGGCTAGAGAGAAGACTTTTCATGGACTTTTTTGTCTGCACCTGTTGGCATTTCCAGGTTCCTGACTTCCCCAGCACTCATTTGGCTTATATGCGGCAAAAGAAAACTCAGGGAACTCACTGCTCTATCATTACTCAGGCCCCAAGTTCCTAGCTCGTCTAGCTTCTTCATCTCCAATTTCTTGTGTTTTGTTTTTACATGGGTTCCAGGGTTTTAGGTGTACTTAGCAGGTTGAGTAGAAAAAAATACACCTACTCCAAGTTGCCAGAAGTGGAAAGCATAATGCTTCTTTCTTTCCCTGAAGGGCGAACCTCTGACCAGCTTGGTTAATACACCTTACTTGTATTAGCCCAGTCAAAATGGCATTAAAATTTCATTCTTGTATAACCATCTAGAAAAAATGGCTGGTCCTAGATCATGGATAAATGATTATCCATGATCATGATTTATCATTGGATAAATGTGGTCCTAGATCATGAAGATAACTACCATTTATTTGAGTACACCGATCTACGAATTCCTTACAGTGGCCCAGCAGGCCCAAGGTGGTGAATATAATTGGTCTCTGTAAATGGCATGAAAATGCCCTTGTCCTTCTTGTTCTTTATCCTCCTATACAAAACTTTTGAGCGTGATTAGGAAATGACTGAAAAAAATGACAAAGTTATAGTGGCTAGAATGGTCACACCAGTTTTGTGGTGGTGGAAAAAGAGCAACAGACCTGGTACCAAGGAACGGAGAAACTTAGACCCTGGAAGGTTTGAGTTTGTGGCAGGGAGAGGGATTAATGCCCTCTTTGTATGCTAGACCCAGCACTGCAGCCTATCAGAACAACAATATGGTCTGTGAAAACAGAAAAACTCATATGAATACAGCTTGTCCTGGACTAGTCTGCTGTGCTTGACACCATCAATGGAAGCTGCTCAACATGGATTACCATCCCTGTCTGTGTACAAACCTATAAATCAGCACCACCTTGTTTCAGTATGACTGGTACAAGCATATATGCTTCTAATGTCTGAGCATCCAGAATTATGCCTCATGAATGACACTGCTCATATAGCTTAACCAAAGTGCAGTAATGATGATTCTAATTAAGCTTAACAATGAATTCAAAACTGGATCGGGGACTTCCCTGGTGGCGCAGCTGTGAAGAATCCTCCTGCCAGGGCAGGGGACACAGTTTCAAGCCGTGGTCCAGGAAGACCCCACGGAGCAACTAAGTCCATGAGCCATGACTACTGAGCCTGCGCTCTAGAGCCCGTGAGCCACAACTACTGAGCCCACCTGCTGCAACTACCAAAGCCCACGTGCCTAGAGCCCATGCTCTGCAACAAGAGAAGCCACTGCAGTGAGAAGCCCACGCACCGCAATGAAGAGCAGCCCCCTCTCGCCACAACTAGAGAAAGCCCACGTGCAGCAGTGAAGGTCCAACACAGCCATAAATAAATAAATAAATAAATAAATAAAATTTATTTTAAAATAATTAGACTCCTATAAAACATTTCTACTAAGGCTAATTATTGGAATATGTTCCCTAAGGAGACTTTCTTGTGCAGTAATTTGAAATCAGACTTTGACATGGCTCATACTTATTTGACTTGAAGTTCCTTTTATATTTTCCAAAGTCTTTTTGGACATGTCTTATTTCTTCTCTTAGATATTTCACTGTGGGGTTACTAGCCTTCAAGTCGACCCAGTTAATTGAAATTACACCTGACAAAGTGAGGTCAGTTGATTGAGGACAGGCTGAGACACTGAGTGGATCTAATTATTTAACAGAGCCCACTGAGCCAAAGAAGGCCAGAATGTGTCTGCAGGTAAGGGCCAGAGAGAACTGAATTGTACCACATACCAAGCAAGGAGAACATACACACAGAGTTGAGAGTTACAAGGGTGTCAATGACAAGAAGGAAAAAAGGGAAAAAAACAGAGAAGGGCCAAGCAACATTTATTCAGTAGATATTTCTCAACTGACTACTGTGGGCCAGTCACTATTCTAGGCACTAAAGGTAAAGCCATGAGCATAACAAACAACATCCCTGACCTCATAGAACTTCTACTCTAATTGGAGTTATAAGCAATGAACACATTGACATGTAAGTGTCAACAATATGACTGCACATTATGGTTACTACCATAAAGGAAATGACCAGGGTGTAATGTTAGAATTAAGAGGAGGTTTAGGGATGGCTACATTAGTCAGGAAGATCAGCAGAAGTCAGATGCGTTTCTCTACAGTAATGATATCACAGCTGAGACCTGAAGGATGAAAATGAGTCAGGCTCACCAAGATTAGGGGAAGAAAATTGCAATTTGGAAATATTTGTAAGTCATAAGTCTGCAGGCTGAGAATTTGAAGCAAATTCTGATTGGTTTGCATCATTTTAGTCAGTGACTATGTGAACAAAACGAATAAAAATCTTTATTCCCCATTTCCAAGTTGTCCCACTCTTTGGACTACATAAACAAGGTCATGTCTAACAGACCACAGCTTCAGCTTTACAGTGAGTGTGACTTTTAATTTTTTTCCCTGTAATGCAACTTTAGATTTATTATAAGGCTGAATTTCCATCAGGCCCCAAACATTTTTCCTGGACTTGGGCGTAAGTTATAGGACACTTCCACAGTGCAAGTGAGTCAGGAGAGGGGGAATATTCATACCCTTGTTGGTGTTCTCAACTCCCCTCACCAACATTTTCTAAAACATCCTCAGTACCATGTGGTCTTTGACAATTGATCCATGTAGGTCTTTAATCACCATAACAAAGCTCCTTGGTGTCTAGAATTCTTTATTCCAGATGCTACTCAGAGATCCTTCTCAGGAAATCTGAAGTCATTCTGTGCTCCCATGGCCTGCTGCGGGTATGGGACATTCGATGGCTGTAGCTAATTCTGCCATCTCCAGCCATACTCAAGTACATAGGAACCAATACACTCTCCCACAAGCTTCAAGCCAGGAACTTTGATTTCTACTCAGCCTTACTCAAAAATGGTAACATAAGCCTTCTCTGATCTGAGCCCCTGCAACTGTCTAGGCTTTTTGTTTCAACCAGTTCTCACCTTCCGACTCTAGTCCTTCCATCCACTCATCAAATGTATCCTTATCTAATCCACCAGTGGGGTAGCAGTTGAGGGTGGAGATGGGGTGGAGGATCTGTAACGAAAATAACTCATGACTTACAACGTTTTCAAAGTAGTGGCTTAAGACTCTTTTCTTTTGCATTTCTGTTTTTCCATACTTGTTTAAAGTAATGAATATCAAACACCTGGAATAACTACCTAGGGAAAGAGCAAGGTGGACTAAGAACAGTGAGGGAATACCTCAGTTATATTAAAATACTGTTGTCATATATAAGAGCATTATAACACCAATCCCATTGAGTAAATTTGTGGTATAAAACTAGAGTACAGGGCTTCCCTGGTGGCGCAGTGGTTGAGAGTACGCCTGCCGATGCAGGGGACACGGGTTCGTGCCCAGGTCCGGGAAGATCCCACATGCCGCGGAGCGGCTGGGCCCGTGAGCCATGGCCGCAGAGCCTGGGCGTCCGGAGCCTGTGCTCCGCAACAGGAGAAGCCAAAAGAGTGATAGGCCTGTGTACCGCAAAAAAAAAAAAAACAAAACAGTACAAAGAGAAGACTGGAAAATATTTCAAACAGTCATTCAGATCAAATTGTGCCTTTAATTTCCCTTCAGGGTCAATTATTTTCAGAATTATAAAAATATTTCCCTCTGTTAACTCCTAATTCTCATTTTCATCTAGAAAGCAAACAGAATTTCGGTGCCCTGCAGCCTAAGCTCTACATCAGGCACTGCTGGGGCCCCATCAGGTTTGGGTACAGACTGCAGGTGACTGCGGAGCACTGTGTGTTTACCACACAGAGGTAGGTGGCTGAGTCGCTGGGCTGGGAGTCTCTGATGAGCAGGGAGACATACTGCTTGGCTTTATTGACCTGGGCTGTAAATCTTCCTTCCTCTTTGTCATTATTCAAGTATCCGTACAGGAGCAACTCAGGGCCTTTGCTGGGGTACTGTCTGTACCAAAAGAAGTACTGAGAAGTACTGTCAGTATAAGTGCAGTTGAGAGAGGCGATGGCTCCCTCTGGAACATGCAGAGATGCAGGGCTCTGCTCCACTCCCTTCTGCTGGCTCCTCATCCCTGTGCAAAGAGACAACGAATGGTCAGTCGAAGAAGACTGGCTGGGTAATGGATGCTTCTTCTGCAGAATTTAAGTTATCTTTTCACAGGCCTCCCACCTCTACCTTCCCTTATTTAAAGGAAATAACATTCATGTTTCTATCCATGGGCCTACAATAGACAATGACTCCAAATACTTTACTTTATGTTCCCGTAGAAATGCCCCAAACTCACAAGTTAACTGAAGCCACAGGATCACTAGTAAAACTCTTGAGGATTTCATCCTTCTTTCGTCCCCTGGTTCACTGAGGATTCAAATTTTCAACCCTAAAAAAAAAACAATGAGTCGAACTCAGACATTTCCAGGTCTTCTGCCTTAGAAATCATAAAAAGAATCTGTTCTAACAGTGAAAAAAAGAGCTTCTTTTCACCACCCCTGCTACATCACCGAGCTCCTCCTCTCATATACCTCTCTCTCTCCTCTCTCTCTCTCTCTCTCTCCCTCTCTCTC
>NC_041224.1:106533211-106533734 GCF_002837175.3 Physeter macrocephalus | reverse complement strand
GACCTGAAGGATGAAAATGAGTCAGGCTCACCAAGATTAGGGGAAGAAAATTGCAATTTGGAAATATTTGTAAGTCATAAGTCTGCAGGCTGAGAATTTGAAGCAAATTCTGATTGGTTTGCATCAATTTAGTCAGTGACTATGTGAACAAAACAGAATAAAAATGTTAATTCCTCATTTCCAAGTTGTCCCACTCTTTGGACTACATACACAATGTCATGTCTAACAGACCACAGCTTCAGCTGTACAGTGAGTGTGACTTTTAATTTTTTTCCCTCTAATGCAACTTTAGATTTATTATAAGGCTGAATTTCCATCAGGCCCCAAACATTTCTCCTGGACTTGGGCGTAAGTTATAGGCCAATTCCACAGTGCAACTGAGTCAGGAGAGGGGGAATATTCATACCCTTGTTGGTGTTCTCAACTCCCCTCACCAACATTTTCTAAAACATCCTCAGTACCATGTGGTCTTTGACAGTTGATCCATGTAGGTCTTTAATCACCATAACAAAGCTCCTTGGTG
>NC_041224.1:106528518-106531834 GCF_002837175.3 Physeter macrocephalus | reverse complement strand
CCACCTCCAATTTTTAAAGAAATCTATTCTAACTCAAAAGAATCCTTTGAAGACACACTGGCCTAAAATCTGACTGATGAAACATGTTTCCAACTCACAACCTGGTTATATTTTTAACAAGGTCAAGGACTAGAAGAGATCAGGATTCTTCATTCCATTTTGCACCAATGGCACATCTGTATGGAAACAGCGCTTACTTGCGCTGGAAGTCGTAGATGGACCCGCCTTCAGTGCCTAGAGTGTAAATAAAACCCAATGCACCTGTTCATGTGTCTCATTCCTCTTATTTCCTCTTCTTGTACACAGCACTGGCATCTAGGAATTAATCTCTAAAGTTATGGGTCTGGTATCCGTCTCTCTGTCTTTCCATCCTACCTTAACCAGAAAACCAGAATTAGCAGAGGACTATCTGTGCAAGAAGTGTAATTGGGTCTAAAAGAGAAACAAGCACAGACAACTACTGTTCCTTCTTGTTTCATCACGTGTCTCATGTCCTTGTAGAAGCTGGTGGCTAGAGACCAGCAATGCAGCAGGTCCGTTTCTGCTTGAGAGCCAGGTAAACAGTATCCATCAACGATGGACTGGTCATGTCCTTCCCATTCCCACCGACAGCTGCATAGGAAGTAGGATGAGGGAGAAGATGCTAATAATGAAATCCTTTTCTCTAAGAGAACATTGCCTTGGACAGAAATCACACAGTCGTTTCTCACTGTCTCCTCATCCTGGAATCCTATTATACTTATGTATAATTATACTTATAATTATATAATATATAAAAAATATATATATAATATATAAAATATATATATAATACTTATAATTATACGTATGTCAGTAAATTTGACAATGTCCCAGAGGTCTCTTAGGCTCTGTTCATTTTTCTTCATTCTTCTTTCTTTCTGCTCTCTGACTGGATAATTTCAATTGACCTAGCTTCAAGTTCTTTCTCCTGCCTATTCAAATCTACTGTTGAATCCCTCTAGTGAACTTTTTCTTAGAAAATGTTCTCTGTGTAACAACTTCTCTGCCCTGAGAGAGTTCTGAGTTATGTGAAATATAGGCAAGCCCTTTGCCTTAGACCTTCACGAGGACCCCAACAGGTCAAAGCAATCAAGTTTTATTCTTTGATGACAAAGTGCTCTGCTCCCTCCACCACCAGGAACCACACTGGGAACGCAGCCGCCCATCTAAAAACTGTCGTGGATCCAGTAAAGAGAAGATGAAGCAAGCGTTAAGTTAAAATACCACAAAGCTTCCCTACCAGATTTCAGTTACCTTTTTCTTAAATGTTTGCTTGGTTGCTGCATACCTTTCTGTGGTGTTTGGCCAGAGTGTGCTGATTAACGTCTTAAAAGTTTTATATCTATCAAAGCTGTCCTCTTCCTGGTCCTTTGGCTAGAGAGAAGACTTTTCATGGACTTTTTTGTCTGCACCTGTTGGCATTTCCAGGTTCCTGACTTCCCCAGCACTCATTTGGCTTATATGCGGCAAAAGAAAACTCAGGGAACTCACTGCTCTATCATTACTCAGGCCCCAAGTTCCTAGCTCGTCTAGCTTCTTCATCTCCAATTTCTTGTGTTTTGTTTTTACATGGGTTCCAGGGTTTTAGGTGTACTTAGCAGGTTGAGTAGAAAAAAATACACCTACTCCAAGTTGCCAGAAGTGGAAAGCATAATGCTTCTTTCTTTCCCTGAAGGGCGAACCTCTGACCAGCTTGGTTAATACACCTTACTTGTATTAGCCCAGTCAAAATGGCATTAAAATTTCATTCTTGTATAACCATCTAGAAAAAATGGCTGGTCCTAGATCATGGATAAATGATTATCCATGATCATGATTTATCATTGGATAAATGTGGTCCTAGATCATGAAGATAACTACCATTTATTTGAGTACACCGATCTACGAATTCCTTACAGTGGCCCAGCAGGCCCAAGGTGGTGAATATAATTGGTCTCTGTAAATGGCATGAAAATGCCCTTGTCCTTCTTGTTCTTTATCCTCCTATACAAAAGTTTTGAGCGTGATTAGGAAATGGCTAAAAAAAATGACAAAGTTATAGTGGCTAGAATGGTCACACCAGTTTTGTGGTGGTGGAAAAAGAGCAACCGCCCTGGTACCAAGGAAGGGAGAAACTTAGACCCTGGAAGGTTTGAGTTTGTAGCAGAAAGGGGGATTAATGCCCTCTTTGTATGCTACACCCAGCACTGCAGCCTATCAGAACAACCATATGGTCTGTGAAAACAGAAAAACTCATATGAATACAGCTTGTCCTGGACTAGTCTGCTGTGCTTGACACCATCAATGGAAGCTGCTCAACATGGATTACCATCACTGTATGTGTACAAACCTATAAATCAGCACCACCTTGTTTCAGTATGACTGGTACAAGCATATATGCTTCTAATGTCTGAGCATCATGAATTATGCCTCATGAATGACACTGCTCATATAGCTTAAACAAAGTGAAGTAATGATGATTCTAATTAAGCTTAACAATGAATTCAAAACTGGATCGGGGACTTCCCTGGTGGCGCAGCTGTGAAGAATACGCCTGCCAGGGCAGGGGACACAGTTTCAAGCCGTGGTCCAGGAAGACCTCACGGAGCAACTAAGCCCATGAGCCACGACTACTGAGCCTGCGCTCTAAAGCCCGTGAGCCACAACTACTGAGCCCACCTGCTGCAACTACCAAAGCCCACGTGCCTAGAGCCCATGCTCTGCAACAAGAGAAGCCACTGCAGTGAGAAGCCCACGCACCGCAATGAAGAGCAGCCCCCTCTCGCCACAACTAGAGAAAGCCCACGTGCAGCAGTGAAGGTCCAACACAGCCATAAATAAATAAATAAATAAATAAATAAAATTTATTTTAAAATAATTAGACTCCTATAAAACATTTCTACTAAGGCTAATTATTGGAATATGTTCCCTAAGGAGACTTTCTTGTGCAGTAATTTGAAATCAGACTTTGACATGGCTCATACTTATTTGACTTGAAGTTCCTTTTATATTTTCCAAAGTCTTTTTGGACATGTCTTATTTCTTCTCTTAGATATTTCACTGTGGGGTTACTAGCCTTCAAGTCGACCCAGTTAATTGAAATTACACCTGACAAAGTGAGGTCAGTTGATTGAGGACAGGCTGAGACACTGAGTGGATCTAATTATTTAACAGAGCCCACTGAGCCAAAGAAGGCCAGAATGTGTCTGCAGGTAAGGGCCAGAGAGAACTGAATTGTACCACATACCAAGCAAGGAGAACATACACACAGAGTTGAGAGTTACAAGGGTGTCAATGACAAGAAGGAAAAAAGGGA